>NC_053493.1:400196488-400496488 GCF_905171775.1 Rana temporaria | reverse complement strand
GGCAGTCCGGGGCTGAAGTGGAAAGGGGCAGGGCTGTCTTAATGAGAGGGCACTACCCAGGGGCCCCAGCTGCATGGGGGGCCCTTGCACTTTCCCCAAAGAAGCTGGTCCTTGAGCCCACGCTGCCCCGAAATTGGGGGCCCCATGGTGGCACTGAGAGTGATAGATACACAGGGGAGGTAGTCTGCCTCCTACCTACTTGATGTCTGTTTACCTGCACTGTCATCGTTGTAGGGCCCAGAGCATTTCTTTGCCCAGGGGCCCATGATGCTATTAAGACGGCACTGGAAAGGGGCCTTAGAGTGAAATAGCTCAGAGATCACAGATCACTTTATATTAATTCAATATTACTGGACATGCTGGGAAATCAGACTGCTTTTTTTACTCATCTTTAATATTATTACAGAGTCTAGTTAACATTTGTTTCCATGGTACTCTCTTCAAAATGAAAGGAACCTGTAAAAAATATAACTGCTTAAGATAACTTAGCATTTCATATTCTCCTTAAAGGTAATATTTTATTTTTGGTAGAGTAATTTTGCAATAATACATGGTACCAATTTAAACCTATGAATATATATATATATATTGTTATTTTATTAATTTAAGAAGTTGTACTGTATATAAGGAAGCATTAATATAATTGATGTAATAATATTGTCAAACTGCAATATTTTGGAATAAATTTAGAGATTGTCACTTAAGAAGTTATTGCACGTTTAAATAAACTGATTAAAAGACATTTTGTTATAGGGTGATGTGTCTTTATTTCTGATTCTGTCAAATTAATTTAAAAACCGCTTGTTATTACAGTCAAAAACCCATTTTATCAATATGGGGGGTGTTCAGATTCCCTACTCTGAGCATACCTATCAACCTTCTGAGATGAGACAAAGGGACACCTTTTTACACAATTTGGGCAAAGGATTCATGCCTAACCAGCCTACAGCCAAGAATAAAGAATTGATGATGACTTTTTTGGTGCACTTTTAAACTGGACCTTTATTTTTTCTTCGGATATATGACAGAAATGAGCGGCATCTCCATCCCGGGTCTATTCTGGCACTTCTTTCCTACAATTATTCAAACCCCCAAACATTATATATGTTTTTTTTAGCAGACACCCTAGTAAATAAAATGGCGGTCATTGCAACTTTTTATCTTGCACAGTATTTGCGCATATTATTTCAAACGCCTTTTTTTTTGTAAAAGAAATGGTTTCTGAATTAAAAAATAAACAAAACAGTAAAGTTTAGCCCAATTTTTTTTGTAAAATATGAAAGATGATGTTACGCCGAGTAAATAGATACCTAACATGTCATGCTTTAAAATTGCGCGCACTCATGGAATGGCGCCAAACTTTGGTTACTTAAAAATCTCCATAGGCGATGTTACAGGTTCCAGTTTAGAGTTACAGAGGAGGTCTAGTGCTAGAATTGTTGCACACGCTTTAACGCACATGGCAACACCTCACATGTGTGGTTGAACGACATTTACATACGTGGGCGGGACTTACGCTTGCGTTCGCTTACTTATTTATTTATTTTTTACACTTTTTCTTTATTTTTATTTTTTTCGATCGCTTTATTCCTATTACAAGGAATGTAAACATCCCTTGTAATAGGAATAGTGTGTGACAGTCCTCTTTAAGGAGAGATGTGGGGTCAATAAGACCCCACATCTCTCTCCAGGCTGAAAGAATGAGATCGTGAAAAAAAAATTCACAGATCTCATTCTTACTAGCCGCAATTGGCGTTTGTTTACTTACGGGTACCCAGGCGTGACATCATCACATCGCGCCCGGGCCTCCGACGGTCATAGAGATGACTGTTTTTTTTTTTTTTAAATGCCCCTGTCCCTGTTATCTCGCGCGCAGAAGCGAACACGAATGCAAGTCCGCCCACATATGTAAACGTCGTTCAAACCCCACATGTGAGGTATCGTCGCGTGCGTTAGAGCGTGTGCAACAATACTAGCACTAGACCTCCTCTGTAACTCGAAAATAGTAACCTGTAAAAAATATTAAAGCGTTCGCCTATGGTAGATTTTTAAGTACCGAAGTTTGGCGCCATTCCATGAGTGTGCGCAATTTTAAAGCGTGACATGTTAGGTATCTATTTACTCGGCGTAACATCATCTTTCACATTATACAAAAAAATGGTGCTAACTTAGCTGTTTTGTTATTTTTTAATTCATGAAACCGTTTTTTCCCCAAAAAAAGGCGTTTAAAAAAATTATTGCGCAAATACCGTGCGAGAAAAAAAGTTGCAATGACCACCATTTTATTCCCTAGGGTGTCTGCTAAATATATATATATATATATAAAATGTTTGGGGGTTCTGATTAATTTTCTAGCAAAAAAAATTAGATTTTTACATGAAGGAGAGAAGTGCCAAAATAGGCAAGACAAGTGGTTAAAGTGGAGGTTCACCCTAAAAACAAGTATATACCATTGAATCCAGCAATACTGCCGACATGTACAGTATGCTGTTTTTTTTTTCGTTTACATACCGTAGTATAGGTATTTCCCCCCCGGCTTCCGGGTAGTGAATCCCGCGGGAGTGGGCGTTCCAATTCAGAGACTAAGTGATTGACGTATGACAAAAGCTTTCCCACGGCGCATAATGCGCGTCACCAGTTTCCGAAAGAAGCCGAACTGCGAGTCGGCTCTATACGGCGCCTGAGCACCGACGTTCGGCTTTTTTCGGAAACTGGTGACGCGCCTTTTGCGCGGGGGGGAAGCTTTTGTCAAACGTCATTTCATTTAGTCTCTGAATCGGAACGCCCACTCCCGCGGGATTCACTACCGGGAAATACCTATACTACAGTATGTAAAACGAAAAAAAATTAAAAAAAACATGTCGGCAGTATGCTGGATTGAATGGTATATACTTGTTTTTAGGGTGAACCTCCACTTTAATGTACCTACCGGCATGTCTTTGGAGTGTGGAAGAAAAATCAATGCAAGCACAGGGAAAACATGCAAACGCCATGCAGATAGTGTCCTGACCAAGGGCCCTGTTCTACATAGTTAGCACTAGGGGGGTTGATTTTTAAAGGCAAATAGACTGTGCACTGTGCAAATTTAGATGCACTCTGCAGGGCAATTGCTCCAGAGTTTAGAAATGAGGGGAAGCTCTAATGAACCGATCATCCAACCATGTGCTGTTTATTTATTTTCCTTGCAGGTGATTGGGTATTCCTTTGCAAAATGAAGCTTCACCTTACTTACTGAGCTCTGGAGTAACTGCACTTTGCAGAGTGCACAGTTTATTTGTCATTAGTAAATCAAGCCCATTGCCACTGTGCTGCCCATTAACCGCTTGCCGACTGTAAGCTTTGGCCCGGATTCTCAAAAGAGATACGAAGGCGTATCTCCAGATACGCCGTCGTATCTCTGCGCCTGATTCTTATAATCAGTTACGCATAGATATCTATTAGATCCGGCAGGCGTAAGTCTCTTACGCCGTCGGATCGTAACTGCATATTTACGCTGCCGCTAGGGGCGTGTACGCTGATTTATGCGTCGAAATATGTAAATCAGCTAGATACGCGAATTCACGAACGTACGCCCGGCAGAAGCAGTATAGTTACGCCGTTTATGTTAGGCTTTTCCCGGCGTAAAGTTACCCCTGCTATATGGTGGCGTAAGTGCGGCGCACCAATGTTAAGTATGGCCGTCGTTCCCGCGACTAAATTTGAAATATTTATGTGTTTGCGTAAGGCGTCCGTGAATGGGGCTGGACGTCATTTACGTACACGTTGAAACCAATACGTCCTTGTGGCGTACTTTGACGCAAAGCACACTGGGATATTCCACGGACGGCGCATGCGCCGTAAGTGAAAAACGTCAATCACCTTGGGTCATGGATCATTTACATACCACACGCCCACCTCTTCACAATTTGAATTAAGCGGGCTTACGCCGGCCGATTTACGCTACGCTATAGCAACTTACGGAGCAAGTGCTTTGAGAATACTGCACTTGCGTAACGTAAATCAGATACATTACGCCCGCACAAAGTTACACGCTCCTACGAGAATCTGGCCCTATATATGTGATTCTGCACTTCCAGGAATGGGGCGTGCACGTGCGGCGCTGGCGACCTGCACCCACTGTGATTGGACACAGCGGGAGCCAATCAGCAGGTCCAGCAGATGGATGTCCGCCAGGAACTGTCGATCGATCCCGAGAGAAGCAGCACGCCAGTAAACCTGTAACATGCCAAATTGCTGCTCTGTGAGATGGGAAGGTAATGAACCTGTGTTTCTGCTAAGCAGGAACACAGACCTCTGGCTTCCTACAGTACAAACACACCTCCCACAGTTAGCAAGCACTCCCTAGGCTCACATTTAACCCTTTGATCACCACTGATGTTAACCCCTTGCCAGCCAGTGTCATTAGTACAGTGACAGTGCATTTATTTTTAGCACTGATCACTGTATTAGTGTCACTGACCGCAAAAAAAGTGTCAAAGGTTTCTGATTTGTCCTCCGCAATATCGCAGGCCTGCTATAAGTCACTGATCACCATCATTACTAGTAAAAAAAAAAAATCCATAAAACTATCCCCTATTTTGTAGACGCTATAACCTTTGCGCAAACCAATCAATATACGCTTATTGGGATTTTTTTACCAAAAATATGTAGAAGAATACGTATTGACCTAAATGGATGAATACATTTGATTTTTTACATTTTTTTTGGATGTGTTTTATAGCAGAAAGTAAAACATTTTTTTTTTTTTTCAAAATTGTTGGCCTTTTTTTTTACTGTGTAAATGTCACTGGTAGGTAAGGGGTTAACACTAGGGGGCAATCAAGGGGTTAAATGTGTGCTCCCTCAGCGTGTTCTAACTGTATGGGAATAGGACTGAGTAGGGGAGGAGACATATAGCTGTTCCTACTTACTAGGAACAAACGACATGTCTCCTCTCCTCTGACAGGACAGGGATTTGTGTGTTTACACACACAAATCCCTGTGCTGGCTCTCGTGCAAGCGATCGGACACGCACATCGGTTCCCCCGCCGTGCTCTTAAAGGGAACCCTGTATTAACCACTTCCATACAAGACACTTACGCACCTTCCTGCCCAAGCCAATTTTCAGCTTTCAGCACAGTCGCATTTTGAATGACAATTGCGCGGTCGTGCTACACTGTACTCAAATGAAATTTCTATAATTTTGTTCCCACAAATAGAGCTTTCTTTTGGTGGTATTGATCACCTCTGCGATTTTTATTTTTTGCGCAACAACTAAATGCTAATTTTTTTTGTAAATAAGTAAGTTTTCTTCTTCAATTATGGGCACCGATATGGCGGCACTGATGGGCACCGATGGGCACCGATGAGGTGGCACTGATGGGCACCGATGAGGTGGCACTGATGGGCACCGATAGGCGGCACTGATGGGCACTGATAGGCGGCGCTGATATGCTGCACTGATGGGCATTCATAGGCAGCACTGATGGGCACTCAAAGGCGGCACTGGGCACTCTTTGGCGGAACTGATGGGCACTCATGGGTGGCACTTATGGGTGGCACTGATGGGTACGTATGGGTGGCACAGATGGGCACTGATAGGTGGGCACTGGGCATAGATGGGCACTAAGAGGTGGCACTGATGGCATTGCTAGGCATCATTTCAGCCAGTGCCCATGTTGCCAGTCAGTGCCCATTTGTGGGCACTGATTGCATCGATTGTGTTAATTTTTTTTTATTGGTGTTTTTTTTTGTTTTTTTTTGCTCTATTGAGCACCGGGGGGCACTCCCTGGTGGTCCAGTGTTGGCATCCGAGGGGAGCTGCGCTGATAAACAGTCAGCGCAAACCCCCCCTGTCAGGAGAGCCACCGATCGGCTCTCCTCTACTCGCGTCTGTCAGATCAACGGCTCTTCCTGTTTACATCGTGATCAGCCGTGGTTGTACACGGCTGATCCGTGGTAAAGAGCCTCCGAGATCGGAGATGCAGGGTATTAGACTGACACCCGCATCACTGATCGCCGCGCTGTGCGCCCCCACGGGCGCGCACCGGCATTAAATCCTGCAGGACGTCAATAGACGTCCAATCAGGATTTCACAACCACTTCCCGGACGTCAATTGACTATTGACTGGGCGGGAAGTGGTTAATATATATACAGGGGGTTTTGCGCAGGGGTGCCATTCTGCCCCCGTAAAAAAAAAAAAACGTAGGCAGTCGGGGAACTGTCGGGAACTGGTTTAAAAAATAAAAATGTTTGGTTACCACCACTTTTCCTTTATATTGGCTTTTAGAATTTACAAATTCAGCAATTTAGAAATCAGATGAAAGGTTTAGCGCTGGGAAACACCTTTTGATGGATAAAAAGCATAGCTCCCAACTGTCCCTGATTTGGAACAAGGTCCTTTTGTCCCTCGTTCCTCCTCATTTAACCCTCATTTGGTCTGATCTATATAGTTGTATAGTGAAACCTCGGATTGTGAGTAACGCGGTTAACAAGCATTTCGAAATACAATCGTTTTTTTTTTTTAATCCTGACTCGGGTTGTGAGTGTTGTCTTGCAACACAAGCACGATTCAAGCCTCTGCGGCGTGCAGTACCGCATTTGGCCAGAGATGCGGGGGCACCGGAGCCGATAAGGGCCTATCGGAGCCATTCGGAAACACTCAGAAATACTCCGTACCCAAGCCTTTCCGAGGGTTTGCCGAGTTCCCAGTATTTCAGAGGCCCCTCCCGGTGCCCCCCCCCCCCCACCTCTGGCCACATGCGGTATTGCATGTCATAGAAGTCAATGCGGAACAAATTATTTTCATTTCCCATGACTTCTATGGGGAAACTCGCTTTGATATGCGAGTGCTTTGGATTACGAGCATTCTCCTGGAATGGATTATTCTCGTAATACAAGGTTCCACTTCATATAAAATTCACTTTATTTCTACAAAAAAAGTGTTTCCCAACGCTAAACCTTTTACCCAATTTCTAAATTGCTGCATTTGTAGATTTCTAAAGCCAATATAAAGGAATTGTAGTGGTAAAAAGCACTTGTGGGTTTAACTAATATATATATATATTTTTTTTTTGTATAATTCTCCTTTAAACCGCTTGGCGCCTGCACTATAGCTGAATGACGGCCACAGCGTGGACCCCCAAATGCCGGGAGGCCGTCAATAGCACGGCGCGCTGTGATCACCCGAGTCACTGAGACTCGGGTGATCACAGTTCCGAGTAAGGGGCCGGTCCCAGCCCCTTACCCACGTGATCAGCTGTCAGCCAATGACAGCTGATCACATGATGTAAACAAAAGTTGGCAATCGTTTGTTTTTTTTTCCTCACGCTGGCAGTGCAAGGAGAAAAAAAGCCGATCACCGGCTGTGTGCAAGGGACATCGGTCCCGAAGAGGAAGAGACAATTCTGCCTCATCTGTGCCATCAATACCCCCTGCCAGTGCCACCTGCCAGTGCCAACTGCCAGTGCCCACCAGTAGGCATGTGCAAAAGGGAAAATTTCGTTTCGTTTCGTTTTAATTCGTTATTTAATTAATTTCGTTAAGTTAGGTTCGTTACATGTGTTAAATTCGTTTTCGGAACTCGTTCGTTTTCGACCGAATTTCGAAAAATCCGGTCGAATTCGAAAATATACAACAAATAGTCTCTTTTCGAATATAATTTCGAAATTCGATCGGAATTCGAAAAAAAAACAAAAAAAATTCGAATTCCAAATCGAAAACCCGCGGACGAAATTCGATCGGAATTAAAAAAACAAAAAAACAGAAAAAAAAAAAAAAAATTCTGAATTCCAAATCGAAAACCCGCGGACGAAATTCGATCGGAATTCGAAAAAAAAAAAAAAAAAAAAAAAACATTTCGAATTCCAAATCGAAAACCCGTGGACGAAATTCGATCGGAATTCCAAAAAAAAAAAAAAAAATTTTTTTTTCGAATTCCAAATCGAAATTCGATCAGAATTCGAAAAAAAAAAAAAAAAATCGAATTCCAATCTAATTTCGTCCGCGGGTTTTCGATTTGGAATCGAAAACGTTCGTTCGGATTCGGTAAATTCATTAATATTGCAATTCGGGAATTCGTATGCATCCGAATGTCCGAATAATGAAAAATTTGTCCGAATTTCGATTCGGAATGAAACGAAATGCACATGCCTACCCACCAGTGCCACCTATTAATGCCCACGAATGCCACCTATCAATGCCCACAAGTGTCACCTATCAATGCCCACCAGTGGTGCCAATCAGTGCTTCATCAGTGCCACCTAGCAGTATTGCCTATCAGTGTAAGTCATCAGTGCCCATCACTGCCAGCCATAGGCGTGCGCACAGGGTGTGCCTGGTGTGCCCAGGCACACCCAAATCACCCTGTGCAAAACAGATTCCCCCTACTTGCCTGGCTCCCCCTCCTTCCCCTCGAAGCACTGCTGGCTTCCCTCCTCTCCCACCACCTGTTGCTACAGGATGTTTTAGGATGAGTGGGGTAAGGGGCCAGTGAATATATAATTTACTAACCCCTTCCCTTTCTGAATGAAGATCGTGAGTGATCGGTAGTGTGTGTTTGTGCTTTGGGGTGCACACCCAAATGCCATAGGCTGCGCACACCTATGCTGCCAGGTATCAGTGCCACCTATCAATGCCACCTATTAGTTCCACTTCTCAGTGCCCCCAGTGCCACCTATCAATGCCCTTCAGTGCCACCTCTTAGTGTCACCTCTCAGTGCCCACCAGTGCTGCCTTATCGGTGCCCATCAATGCAGCCCATCGGTGCCCATCAGTGTAGCCTCATCAGCGTACATTAATGAAGGAGAGAAATTACCTTTCCTGACAGACTCCATGGCAGCCTACGTGTGGGTTAACCCCGCCTCTCATACCTCATAGGACCCTACTCCCATAAAGCTTTGCTTCCTGGCCATGGACAGTGTTCCTTTTTTGTCCTCCTCCTAGGACCTATATATTTATATGTTAAAGTTCAGTCCTGGTGATATTTATGGGAGAGTATGTGTACTGAAGTCCAACAAGTCCCAGCTATTAGCAGGGTGGAGTGTGCGGTACAAATTGATTCCTGGTGGAGCTTATTATCCAGCCATTGGCTGGCAAGCAACTTTGGTCATTCATCCTGGCTATTAGCAGGAGGCCCTTTTCCCCTACAAACGATGCCCAGGTGATGTATCTTTGCTCCCTATCCCAGGCTGGACCGGATGGATTGGTAATGTATTGTCTTTCTTTTGCTACACATGGCAGCTGTTTATGTGTGTTTGTGTGTCTGCGCCGTTTAGCCTTACCGTTTTGGTTAATGGCTTCTGGAACGCATGCTGCGTTCCACTCCTTCCTCCTTCAGCTTCCTTGTGGTTGTGTGCGCGCGCACGCGAGTCTCCGGCTCGCGCATGCGCAGTAGCGCCTATTTGCCGGTTCGCGCATGCGCACATGGCATTCAGGGTCACGCCGCACACAGCGCAGGCGCGTGGCGTGTGCGTGGGGCGCGGTGACATCATCAAGGGCGGCAATTTTAAAAAAGCTGTCAGTGACAGCTGATTTTGGGGAAACTCCTAGATGCTCCTTGGATTTCCAGGCACAGGTCTTGACTGGACAAGGTAAGGTGCCCTGTGGCACTCTGTCCTGTGTACTGTCAGTTTCCTCTGCTGTTGTATTGCCTATGCCTTACTCTTATGGTTATCTTAATGGTTATTGCAGTGTATTCCTCACCACTATGGATGTATCACCGCCCCCCGGTGGCCAACCCTTACGCCGCAGGTAGGATGGAAATTTTCTTTCCTCTGCCTGTCTGTTTGGGGTTTTTTTATCATGTTTTTTTCCTGATTTCTTTTTTCACCATCAGCCCTTCTAGGTCTGATCATCAGCCCTCAGTCCACGAAGACATTGATATCACTAGATCACATCGCCATCATTCCAGGTCAAGCTCTAAGCGACCAAAGAGCAGGTCACCCTCCAAACATCATGGGGAAAAATATAGATCCACTTCTGACCGCCATTCCCACCGTCATTCCAGCAATTCCGGAAGAAGATCTTGCTGGGGGTGCAAGGCCCAGGTCCCGGAAGGGAAATCTCTTTGTGATCCCTGCTATTCTCGTGCTGCAAGAGAAAGGGTGGATAGTGACCAACAAGTTGAAGCTCTGGTCAGGAAGGTGGTCCAGGAGTCCCTGAATAAACCTGATCCCACTGGTGACATTCTCTCACCTGTAGTCCCAGCTCCAGTCCTTCTACAGGATGACTCTGAGGTTCCGGGCCCATCTCAGCGCAATCGTTCCTCAAGTATGTCCTCCTTTAGTGAGGTGGAGAGTGTTGTCAATTCCACAGGATTTGACTTTTCTCTAGTCCCAAATCTGGTAAGGGCAGTCAAAGTCGCTTTAAAATGGGAAGACCCGGTGGAATCTCCTAACAAACAGAGAAAATATTTTAAACACCTCAAGAAGGAGCGTCCTAGCTTTCCCCTTTTGGGTGAACTCAGTGAAATGATTACTGATGAGTGGACCACCACTGAAAGGAAAAATTCTTTAATCTCCAAAGTATCAAAGATGTACCCGTTTAAACGAGAAGAAGTGAAACACCTGGAGTCTGCTCCCTTGGTAGACGCCGCTCTAATGAGACTGGTTAAACATGTTACCCTTCCTTTGGAAGACACAGTTTCTTTTAAGGATGCTCTGGATAGGAAAATTGATACAGATTTAAAACGCATATATATCACAGCAGGTATGGCGTGTAAACCAGCACTGGCCCTTGCAGCCCTCTCCAAGGCAATGGAGACTTGGACGGATGAAGTAGATTCTACTCTGTCAAACATGCCTGGTCTTCTGGTCAGAGACCTACCAGTTCACGAACTAAGAATGGCTGCTGCCTTCCTGGGTGAGGCCTCCCTTGACATTATCCGCCTAGTGGCGCGGGTCATGCTCTCATCTGTTACAGCTAAACGCGCCCTATGGCTCCGTCCTTGGGTAGCCGACCCAGCCTCTAAACAGGCATGGTGCCGTATTCCCTTTCAAGGGTCTTCCCTGTTCGGGAACAAACTTGACAGCGCTATCTCCCGTGCCACAGGGGGTAAATCGGGGTTCCTTCCCCAGGACCGTCGTCCCTTCAACCAAAGGAAATTTTTTCCTAGGCAAGACCAAGATCGTGCTAGAGAGGCTCGTCGATACAAGCCGGGAAGAGAGTTCAGGAAAAATTGGAGAAGAAACCAACCTTCGGGTCAAAAACCCACAAAAGGGGCAACTTCGGGTAACCGTGACACCCCTAAGTCCTTTTGATATTGGGATCGCTCAGACGCAGCGGGTTGGAGCTCGGCTTCTGCAATTCCGGCACGTTTGGGCAGCCTCAATAAAAGACTTTTGGACGGTCAAGACAGTATCCCTAGGTCACACCTGGTCCTTTGTCAACCCTCCTATACTTCAGTTTGTCCCCACAACTCTGCCTCACTCAGAAGAAAAGAGAAATATCCTTCTAACATACACAGACACTCTCTTGTCCCAGGGCGCCGCTATACAAGTGCCAGCGGCAGAAAGATTTCAGGGAATGTACTCACCTCTGTTCATGGTTTTGAAGAAGTCCGGCTCTTGGAGGCCAGTGATAGACCTGACGCATTTGAACACCTTTATAAAAAAGGAAAAATTCAAGATGGAGTCACTTCTCACAATTCGTCAGACCATTCTGCCAGGCGACTGGCTTGTGTCAATCGACTTGAAAGATGCCTACTTCCACGTGCCCATAGCGGCAGAATTTCAGAAATACCTTCGGTTTGCAGTGGGCAGTGTTCACCTACAGTTCACGTGTCTCCCATTCGGGCTTACAACATCGCCGCGAGTGTTTTCAAAGCTCTTACTGGCTGTCGTGGCCTTAATCAGAATGAAAGGCATCCGTCTACACCACTATCTAGACGACCTGCTGTTACTTTCACAGAACAGGGAACAGCTATTGATACATCGGGCTCAAGTTATCCTCACTTTGACCGAGTTCGGCTGGCTTTTGAACAGGGAAAAGAGTCATCTAGAACCCACACAGTCTCTAGTCTTCCTCGGTGCCCAGTTCGATACGATCCAGAGTACAATTTCTCTACCCTTAGAAAAAATCCCAGTCATCCGGGAAAGAGTTCGTCTTGCATTGGAGTCCCCTTTTCTCAAAGCTTCACTCTGTCTCAAAATTATAGGCACCATGGTGTCCACGACTCCCATGGTCAGATGGGCACAATGGCGAATGCGTCCTTTCCAGAGGGGTTTTCTCCAACAATGGGATCCGAGGCCCCAGGACCAATTAATCCGGATAATTCAGTCAATGAGGGACAGCCTCCTCTGGTGGCTTCTGCGGAAAAATCTCCTCAATTGTCTCTCAATAGCCCCTGTCTCCTGGATCACAGTTACATCCGACGCCAGCAGCAACGGCTGGGGTGCCCTTTGCCTGAAAGAAGTAGCCCAAGGGAAGTGGGATTTCCCATCTCGAAAGGTAGTATCCAATATCCTGGAACTCCGTGCAGCCTTCTGTGCCCTTCAAGCCTTCACCCATCTGGTAAAGGGGTCGTCAGTCCTTCTGAGGATGGACAATACGACAGCCGTGTCTTACATAAAGAGACAAGGAGGCACTCGCAGTGTGTCCCTTCTGAGGGAGGTGGAGCCGATTATGTCATGGGCTCAGACACATCTGACAGATCTAACAGCAGTTTATCTCCCCGGAACTCAGAATATTCAAGCAGATTTCCTATCGAGGATGACACTCGACAACAACGAGTGGTCTCTCCACAGCGAGGTTTTCGTCTGGATCCTGTCACTAGGATTCACACCGGAAGTGGACCTATTTGCATCCCCGTGCAACTACAAACTGGAGAAATTTTACACAAGAAATCGCTGTCCCCAAGCGTTCGGGGTGGATGCTCTAACAGATCAATGGATGTTCCACAAAGCCTATGCTTTTCCCCCAACTCCAGTTATTCTCCGGTTCCTGTCGAGACTCAGATGGGAGGAAGTCGAAGTGGTCGCAATAATTCCTTACTGGCCCAACAGACCATGGTTTCCACTGTTGTTTCAGTTGAGCTTCCGGGATCCAGTTCAGCTCCCATCCAGACCAGATCTCTTGCTCCAGGGGTCGACCCCTCACCCTTGTCCATCACATCTGCACCTGATGGCCTGGTTTTTGAGAGGGAAAGATTGGAAGCGCTAGGTTGCCCAAGCCAAGCAATCTCTACATTACTAAATGCCAGGAAAGTGAGCACCAACAAAGTCTATCAGAGGATATGGTCTAAGTTCTCGGATTACACCTCCTCCATGAACAGTTCAGCCAAAGTCCCCAGAGTGCAAGACATTTTGGGCTTCCTCCAAACTGGGCTTGACCTACCCTTATCAGTCAGCTCCTTGAGGGTCCAAGTATCAGCAATCTCTGCCTTCACAGGTATTTCGTGGGCCAGACATTCCCTTGTCCGTCAATTCTTCAAAGGAGCCATGAGGTTAAGACCTCTAAGAAAACCAAGATTTTCCAAGTGGGATCTCCCATTAGTCTTGGACTTTTTTTCAGGAGATCAAGATTCAACTAATCAATCTATCAAAGATCTTTCCCTCAAGATTGTCTTCCTTGTGGCTATAACATCTGCCAAAAGGGTCTCCGAAATTGGCTCTCTAGGCTCCAAAGAACCGTTCCTCACTTTTTTCCCGGACCGTGTAGTGTTAATTCCAATGCTGGGTTCCAAGCCTAAAGTCACGTCAATCTTTCATGAAAACCAGGAAATTGTACTTCCCACGTTTCATTCTTCTGAGGGTTCTATGGTTCATCCTCTGGATGTCGGCAAAATCCTTAAACAATATCTGGAAGCCACAGCGTCCTTCCGTAAATCTGATCATTTGTTTGTGTCATTCCATGGAAAAAACAAAGGCATGCGTGCTTCCTCCAGAACCATCGCCGCATGGATCGTCCAAGCTATCCAAAGGGCTTACAAGGCTAAAGGGTTGGCTCCTCCTGAAGCGGTAACCGCTCATTCCACGCGGAGCGTCTCTACATCATGGGCGGCTGCCCGACATGTTTCCCCTGAAGTTATTTGCAAAGCGGCCTCTTGGTCGTCCTTAAATACATTTATGACGCACTATTGCGTAGAACCGGCCTCCTTGTCGTCGGTTAATTTTGGTTTGAATATATTATCTGTTGACAATGTCAATTAAAATTTTGTTTCTTTAACCAGCAATTGCCCACCCGGGTGTGTTTGGCTAGTCATTTCCCACACGTAGGCTGCCATGGAGTCTGTCAGGAAAAAGGAAAATTTATATGAAATACTTACCGTAATTTTCCTTTCCTGATGGACTCCATGGCAGCCGGAGTTCCCTCCCTTTGCTGGAGTAGGCTATATTACGGAACACTGTCCATGGCCAGGAAGCAAAGCTTTATGGGAGTAGGGTCCTATGAGGTATGAGAGGCGGGGTTAACCCACACGTAGGCTGCCATGGAGTCCATCAGGAAAGGAAAATTACGGTAAGTATTTCATATAAATTTTCCTTTATTTGCTAGATTTTATAACAAAATATAAAAAAATAAAAAAAATAAAAATTCTTTTTTTATTTTTATTTTTTACAAACAACAAAAAACGCAGAGGTGATCAAATACCACCAAAAGAAAGCTCTATTTGTGGGACAAAATTATAAAAATGGAATTTGGGTGCAGTGTTGTATGACTGCGCAATTGTCATTCAAAGTGTGTCAGCGCTAAAAGCTGAAAATTGGTCTGGGCGGGGTTTAAGTGCCCAGTAAGCAAGTGGTTAAGGGGGCGTGGCACGGGGGGTGTGTCCTACGCTTACACACTTTTGCTAATAGGTGTCCCTCATTCCCATCTCAAAAAGTTGGTAGGTGTGGAAATAGTGGGGTGGATTCAGGTACGACTTGCGCCCTCTTACGGAGGCGCAGCGTACCGTTTTAACGCTGCGCCTCCGTAAATTACCTGCGCTACGCTTCATTCACGAAGCAGTAGCTCCGTAATTTGCGTGGGCGCTCCGTAAAAATTTTAATGATCCCGTAGGGGGCGTGGATCATTTAAATTAGGCGCGTTCCCGCGCCGAACGTAGTGCGCATGCTCCGTCGGGAAACTTTCCCGACGTGCATTGCGGCAAATGACGGCGCAAGGACGTCATTTGCTTTAACGTGAACGTAAATGGCGTCCAGCGCCATTCACAATTTACTTACGCTAACGACGTAATTTTCAAACATCGCGACGCGGGAACGACGGGTATACTTAGCATTGGCTGCCCCTGCTAATAGCAGGAGCAGCCTTACGCGGAACCCGACGAACGCAAACGACGTAAACTGCGTACGCAGGGCGCGCGTACGGTTGTGAATCGGCGTTAGTATGCAATTTGCATACTCTACGCTGACCACTACGGGAACGCCACCTAGAGGCCATCGTAAGAATGCAGCCTACGATATGACTGGCATAAGAGCCTTATGCCAGTCATATCTTAGGCTGCAGTCGGCGTATCGACCTTTCTGAATCAGGAGCAGTCGATACGCCGGCGCAACTAAGCAATTGCGCTGCGTAACTATGGTTACGCAGACGCAATTGCTTACTGAATCCACCCCAGTGGATTTTATATACAATTCTATAGATCAGAGTTACTACAAGAAATACATTTTACCTAGCAGCCTAACCAGAGGAGGGCGCTACACACATGTGTGCCAAAACACGCATACATTTAGGTACGGCGTGATTTTAAAAAAAAAGGGTCACGTGCTTCTTTAGTGCAATTTTTGCGACTAGGGCAGGCAGCCCATCGAAGTGAATAATCTAACGTAAGCGCAATGTCTGCAATGGAGCAAAATTGTGCAAAAAATAAAAACAAATGAAGAAAATGACCTGCGCGTACTCCATTGTACAGGCATAGGCGTAAATGGAGCCTTACAGAATGAAATAATCTATTATAATCAATCTTCCAGCCTCTGTTTGTCATGCTTCACCTGGCATTTCAAACACAGGCTGGAAGATTGATTATAATAGATTATTTCATTCTGATTTTCTGGAATGATTTCTGTTCATCTCCTATCAGTATAGTATAGGGAATGTGCTGTCAGGCGCCCTCTGGTGGTAAGTCTGAGAACACATCGCGGCTTCTCTGGAGAAGTTTGTCCATTCTCTTTCGCCGTAGTCGGCTGGTTGTCATGGTGACCGGAGCCGCGTCCCGAAGTGATAGTCGGTGTATTATAGCAGCTGGAGGAGCCGGGGTTCCGCCGCCATGGTGTTAAGTGAGTATTATATCATTGTTATGTGTATAAGGAGGTGTATGTATGGAGATAACGCCCCCCCTCCAACATTACAGGGGGCTGTCCTGGATTCTGGGGCTACAATACCTGACACCATCATTCACACCCCCATCACCTTCTAATTACCCCGGACACCCTCATCACCTCTCACACATACCGGTCACCTCCTGAGACACCACCAGGGGGCGCTCTAGTCATCTTCATGGCACCCTGGTCACTTTCTGATTCCCAAGGGTCACCCAACTCATCTTCTCGGCATCCTGATCTCCTCCTCAGCATCATAATGACCTCCAGAGGCACCCTGATCACCTCCAGGAGCACCCCGTTCATCTTCTCAGAAGCCTGGTCACCTCCCGAGATGCCCTATACGCCCCCCAGGGACACCCTACTCATCTTCTCAGCATCATAATTACCTCCAGAGGCACCCTGATCACCTCCAGGAGCACCCTGTTCATCCTCTCAGAAGCCTGGTCACCTCCCGAGATGCCCTATACGCCCCCCAGGGACACCCTACTCATCTTCTCAGCAGCCTCATCTTGTGAGGCACTCTGATCACTTCCTCAGGCATGCTGGTCACCTCCTAACACACCCTGAACACCTAAGAGGGCACCCTGGTCAAATTCTCAGCACCCTGGTCACCTCTCAAGGTGTCTTGGTCAAGTCTTAACCTCCTGAGGCACCCTGATCACCTCCAGGAGCACCCCGGTCATCTTCTTAGTAGCCTGGTCACCTCTCAAGATGCCCTATACACCCCCCCCCCCCCCCGGGACACCCTACTCATCTTCTCAGCACCGTGATCGCCTCCTCAGCATCATAATTACCTCCCGAGTCACTATGGTCATCTCCAGGAGCACTCCAGTCATCTTGTTAGTAGCCTGGTCACCTCCTGAGATGCCCTATACAACCCCCAGGGACACCCTACTCATCTTCTCAGCAGCCTCATCTTGTGAGGCACTCTGATCACTTCCTCAGGCATGCTGGTCACCTCCTAACACACCCTGAACACCTAAGAGGGCACCCTGGTCAACTTCTCAGCACCCTGGTCACCTTTCGAGGTGTCTTGGTAACCTCCAGAGGCACCCTGATCACCTCCAGGAGTACCACGGTCATCTTCTTAGTAGCCTGGTCACCTCTCGAGATGCCCTGAACACCCCCCCCAAACCCTACCCATCTTCACAGCAGTATTATATTGTGAGGCACTTTGGTCACTTCCTTAGGCATCTTGGTTATCTCCCAAAGCACCCTGGTCAACTTATAAGCACCCTGCTCACCTCCAGAGACACCCTGTTCACCTCCCAAGATGCCCTATACAACCCCCAGAGACACACTGATCATCTTCTCAGCAGCCCTCTTTTTGTGAGGCACTCTGGTGACTTCCTCAGGCATCCCGGTCACCTCCCGAGCTGACTTGGTCACCTCTTAACCTCTCAAGGAACCCTGATCACCTACAGGAGCACCCCGTTCATCTTAGTAGCCTGGTCACCTCCCGAGTAGCCCTGAACACCACCCACGGACATCCTGACCATCTTCCCAGCAGCGTCATATTGTGAGGCACTCTGTTTACTACCTTAGACATCTTGGTCATCTCCCAAAGCACCCTGGATACGCCAAAGGGCACCCTGGTCAACTTCTAAACACCCTGCTCACCTTCAGAGACTAGTTGGAGTGTTAGAGCGGGGGTGTGTAATTCAGATTTTCTTTCTTTAATTCTGCACTGACTGTCTTTGAAATTGCCCCAGCCCCTGTTCAAATTTAATCCGGGGACAAAACTGGGGACAGACTTGGGCTGGGGACAGTGTCCTCAATCCGGGGACTGTCCCCTGAAACCGGGGATGTCTGGTCACCCTACCCAAGATGCCCTACACCTCCCAGGGACACCCTGAACATCTTCTCAGCAGCCTACTTTTGTGAGGCACTCTGGTCACTTCCTGAGGCATCCTGGTCACCTCCCGAGTTGTCTTGGTCACCTCTTAACATCCAAAGGCATCCTGGTCACCTCCCGATTTGTCTTGGTCACCTCCTAACCTGTAACAAACAAATGGCCCCTGCCCCCACCTATAACTGGCCTTCACAGCAAGGAGCACATGAAAGGGAAAACGCATGAAAGGCAAAGACAGAAAATTCCATCGCTCAATTCACCAACCAGTCTGCCAACCGACCAATTTAACATGTCCAACAGTCTGCGTTAAAAACAGGGGTTTAGTTGGCACTCATTCCCTCATCTGTGCTCCCTACAACTTCATTAGGAATTAGGAATGTACTGTTGGGTGTATGGGATTGTATTGTGTTTTTTATTTTGTTTGTTTATTTATTTTTATTTTTTTGTGGTTGAACTGGATGGACTTGTGTCTTTTTTCAACCTGACTAACTATGTAACTATATACATATGATCTAGGTCAGTGGTTTTCAACCTTCCTAGTGCCGTGACCCCTTGATAAAAATTTCCCAAGCTGTTTGGACCCCTAACAGTAAAATTATTTTCGTAGCGTGGGTTGTCAGCACCCAAGGCAAGACAAGTAATTTGCGCCCCTAACCCACAGACTTTTAGCTCTCCCTGAGTGCCTTTCTCTTGTACAGTATTGAAACCCCTTATGGTACATTTTCGGATGTACTACTCTCTTTGTTCTCCTTTCTTTCCCTTTTATCTCTCTCTATCCAAACTTCTTGTTTTTTTCCCCCATCCCCCTCTCTAGCCGTCTTTCTTGTTCTTTCTCTCCCTTTTTCTTTGTTTCACCCCTCTTTTTCTCTCCCTTCCATGTATTCTTTTTTTTATTCCTTCTCTTACTCCTTGGTGGGATGAGTGAATTAGGTGCTCTTGAACAAGGTCACCTGCTGATCTGAGAACTGTAGGGGGACTTTTAATGGCAACTCTAATCACATGTAGTGTTACTCACTGTGCCTCCGACTTTGTGGCATATCGTAGCAGTGACACCTATGCCGGAATCAGGAGATAGGGTCTCCTCCAGCCCCTCCCACTTCACATTTCTCACCAGTCAGCTGACCTCTAGCCTCTCCCCCCCCACCCATGCCGTGAACTGAATGGGCGGCTGCGATGAGGCTAAGTGGAAGGCCACGGGCTCCAGGGACAGCCCAGCTGGGCGGCCACAAAAAGGCAGGGAGAGTGGTGCGGGCTTCAAGAACAGCCCAGGATTCGGGGACCCCTGGCAAATCATAATTTGACCCCCGAGGGGGTCCCGACCCCCAGGTTGAAAACCACTGATCTAGGTGTTCACCATGGATGAAGCAGTAGATACCCTCTGGTATGTGTTTATTGTCTTGCAGTCACAGAAGATTTGATCAGGAGACGAGCAGAACACAATAACTGTGAGATCTTCTCCTTGGAAGAACTTTCTCTTCACCAGCAAGATCTAGAGAAGATCGATCATCTGGACAAATGGTGCAAAGAGCTGAAAATCCTTTACCTCCAGAACAATGTCATACCTAGAATAGGTGAGTGAGCAGCTGCCAGACCCACCGAATCTCACAATATAACACTGAGATGAATGTTATTATTAAAGTATAACTAACGGGAAAACCTTTTCATTTCCATTTAATTTGTTTTTTAGGTTCTTTTGGGGAAATTCGGAATTCGGAAATGTGAAAATTCGGAAATTTGAAAATTCTGAATTTTCAAATTGCCGAATTTTCACATTTCCGAATTCAGAATTTCCCCAAAAAAACAAAAAAACGAATTAAATGGAAATGGAAACTAACACATTTTTCAGAAGTGAGAAAATTCTGAAATTCAAAAATCCAAATTCTGAATTTTCTAAATCTGAATTTTCCGATTTTCGATTTTCTGATTTTAGGATTTTCTGATTTTCAAATTTTCTAATTCTCAATATCGGAATTTCGAATTTGCAGATTTCGAATTTTTGAATTTCTGATTTTTGAATTTCTGATTTTCGATTTTTTTGGATTTTCAAAAATTTAGGATTGTAGGATTTTCTAATTTTGGAATTTCCGAACTCTTCGAATTTCTGAACTTCGAATTTCCAATTTTCGGAAATTCGGAAAGTCGAAAGTTCGGAAATGGAAAAATTCAGAAATTTCGGAATTAGATTATTTGTCAAAATTTGTTAAAAAACGAATTCGGAACTAAACAAATTGCACATGTCTAGGGATTAGAACACCTGACAGTTTTTATTGCTGTCTGTGTCCCTATCAGGGAGATCTCCCCTCTCTATTTGTCCTGTTTACCATTATCATTGAAAGTGAAGTTAAAAGAAAATCCCAAAGTTTGGGTTGTCCCCAGAAAAGTAATGGAGGGTAAATCTTCCAATGGGGACACTCGTTCTGGTGGCCTTGGGTGTCCCAAAGCAATTCCCTTAATTTGTAGGGATTTCCTCCCACTTCCTGTTTTGGCCATTGGACAATCCCAAAAAGTTTTTGGCATTAGGTGGTCGGGGGAGGGGGGGTTCTTTTGGGGAATGCTGGGATGGAAAGGCATGGGAGGATGACGGGGAATTGTGTTCCCAGGTGTTTTATGTATTCTGGGTAAATAAATGATATACATTTTTAAACCTTTTTCAATAAATGACTTGGTAGCCCAAGTAGGTGTAGCCTTTTCCACGGTTTCTTGTCTTGTGTTGCACTGTTGATTTTTGTGGTGACACCCACCTAAATATTATGGTCAAGGCACCATAATCAATACTTGGACATCCACCCAATCAATTACTTTAGAATAGTGCCCCATTGTTGTTGTCAATGGGAGGGATAGTACCCCATTGTTGGTGTCAGTGGGAGGGATAGTGCCCCATTGTTGGTGTCAGTGGGAGAGATAGTGCCGCATTGTTGGTGTCAGTGGGAGAGATAGTGCCCCATTGTTGGTGTCAGCGGGAGAGATAGTGCCCCATTGTTGGTGTCTGTAACGGTCAGGGGTTAACGCCGTTTACGATATTCCATTTCACCAACCCAAGACAGCTTCTCCGACACTCCCCAATCCAGCAGACACGATCCATATGGATTTTCCCAGAATAATGAAACACAAGCTCTGTTCTCTGGTTCCAAAAGAATGAATCCTTTAATGGTAAACTCAGCTCTTCTTATACAGTTAGCAACCAAATATGGACAATGACTCAACTCCACCCACAACATGACACAAGGAACTTCAATACACATTCCTTTATATAATGACATTTTGATAATCCACCTGAGTTAATTACTAGTCATTTACCCAGACGTTCTGTTTCCGGCGATAAGCTATTCTCACCCGATACACAATACACATTCCTTTGTAGACGTAATTGACATGCTAATCCACTACAGCTGAAAAGTCAGCCATCTGACCTTTCAGACTGCCAACCCCCAACACATGTATCATCAATAGACTTTCACACAATGAAATATCTTAGGAGCCAGACTCAATTAACACCTCAACAGTATGTGTCCCCACATGAATGAGTCACTCTCCTATTGACTTGTTGGGGTCAGAATTAACCACCTGTAATATTTCAAGATATTCTGCAATACATGAATTATCATTACTGTCCCATCTCATGTAATCCGAGATATAATTTCTCAGTCATCCTATGCCCCTATTGGACATAGGATGACCCTAGACCCAAGAGTCATTGGTGAAGCTGGCGCAGGAGTACCCCGCATCCTTCAAAAGTCTCTGGGTATCACGGGCCATTCCGTTACATTGTCTCCGGGAGGGATAGTGCCGCATTGTTGGTGTCAGTGGGAAGGTTAGTGGCCCATTGTTGGTGTCAGAGATAGTGCCCCTTTGTTTGTGTCCATTGGCGGAATAGTGCCCCTTTGTTGGTGTCAGTGGGAGAGATAGTGACCCATTGTTGGTGTCAGTGGGAGAGATAGTGACCCATTGTTGGTGTCAGTGGGAAGCATAGTGCCCCATTGTTGGTGTCAGTGGGAAGCATAGTGCACCATTGTTGGTGTCAGTGGGAGAAATTATGCTTCATCGTAGTGTCAGTGTACAGCAATCATTGTATGAAGATCTGCTTCCTAACTATATGCAGTTTTTTGTTTTGTTTTAGAAAATATTGGGCGTTTAAAAAACCTGGAATATTTGAATTTGGCTTTGAACAACATTGAAAGGCTTGAGAACCTGGAAGGTATGGATACATTTTTTTTTTTAAATTCAGTTTTATTAAAGGAATAGAAATGAACACCACACACAATCTAGACCGTCACCCACGCAGTGCCTAGTTCTAAGCTAGTCCACGTGTCACAAATATTCAGAGACTAATACCGCGTACAGACGATCGGAATTTCCCACAACAAATGTCCGATGTGAGCTTTTGGTCAGACATTCTGACCGTGTGTAGGCGCCATCGGACATTTGCTGACGGAATTTCCGACAGCAAAAATTTGAGAGCTGATTCTCAGTTTTCCCGACAACAAAAGTTCTTGTCGGAAATTCCGATCGTCTGTATGCATTTCCTACGCACAAAAATCCTACGCGTGTTTGGAATCAATTCGACGCATGCTTGGAATCATTGAACTTCATTTTTCTCGGGTCGTCGTAGTGTTGTACGTCACTGCGTTCTTGATGTTCGGAATTTCCGACAACATTTGTGTGACTGTGTGTATGCAAGACAAGTTTAAGCGAACAATCTGTCGGAAAAAAATCCACGGTTTTGATGTCCGAATGTCCGATTGTGTGTACGCGGCATAAGTCTTCATAACAGATGGGTAGGCCTGGTGTCCACACACTGCATTAAGTATTGAGATTTAATGGGGGTGAGGGGGGGAGTTGGGGAAGAAGCAAGTCGAGGGGAGAGAAGGGAGTGGAGAAGTAGGGAGGAAATACAGATATGTTGCGGTGGGTCCACACCGACAGCGAGGTAATTCTTCATATGATAAGGGTAGGACACTGATAACACTGAGCCATTTACAATTTTGAATGTTGGTGGGAGGAATAGTGCCCCATCATTGGTATCAGTGGGAGGAATAATGCCCCATCATTGGCACCAGGGGAGGAATAGTGCCCCATCATTGGTGTCAGTGGGAGGAATAGTGCCCCACCATTAGTATCAGTAAGATGAATAGTGCCCAATCATTGGTATCAGTGGGAGGAATAGTTCCCCATTGTTGGTGTCAGTGGGAGGAATAGTTCCCCATTGTTGGTGTCATAGCGAGTAATTAGTAATTATTTTAATTTTTAAAAAGACACAATATGGTATCCCTGAGGAAGATCAAATTGTAATGATTGTTTGAAATGCGTCGGATGAGCCATTTTTTCAATTTACCCCTGTTGGGGAATTTTGTACTGTGGCATTGTGTCTTTTTGTCATTTTTTATGCCCGTTACCATTTCTTATATGTGATATTGTATTGTCATGAATTCTTCTACTATTTTGTACAATAAATTTAATTTGTATATATTTTTTTTGATTATTAGTGTTGCCCACATAATCACAACCTTGATGGTATTTGATCACCTCTGCAGTTTTTAGTTTTTGCGCTATAAACAAAAATAGAGCGACAATTTTGAAAAAAAGTGCAATATTTTTTACTTTTTGTTATAATAAATATCCCCCAAAAATATATAAAAAAAATTTTTTTCCCCCAGTTTAGGCCGATACGTATTCTTCTACATTATTTTGGTAAAAAAAAACGCAATAAGCGTTTATTGATTGGTTTGCGCAAAAGTTATAGGGGCAGATTCACAGAGATCTGCCCCGGCGCATCGTATCTGAGATACGCTAAGCCGCCGTACCTTACCTGGCTTTAAATTGAATCCATAAAGAATTTGCGCCGTAAGTTACGGCGGCGTAGTGTATCTCAAGCGGCGTAACGGCGCGGAATTCAAATGCGGCGAGTAGGGGGCGTGTTTCATTTAAATGAAGCGCGTCCCCGCGCCGATCGAACTGCGCATGCTCCGTTTCTAAATTTCCCGCCGTGCATTGCGAAAAATGACGTCGCAAGGACGTCATTTTTTTAACATAGACGTGAATTACGTCCATCCCGATTCACGGATGACTTACGCAAAAAAAAATAAAAAATTTCAAATTAAACGCGGGAACGACGGCCATACTTAACATGGCAGGTGTAACTATACGCGACGAAATAGCAGCTTTAACTATACGCTGGAAAAAGCCAACTACAGACGACGTAAAAAAATGCGACGGCCGTTCGTACGTTCGTGGATCGTCGGAAATAGCTAATTTGCATACTCGACGCGGAAAACGACGTGAATGCCACCCAGCGGACGCCTTCGGATCTAACCCAGATGCCGTCTTATCTTGTTTTGAGGATTCAAAACAAAGATACGACGCGGGTAATTTGAAAGTACTCCGGCGTATCAGTAGATACGCCGGCGTACTCGCTCTGTGGATCTGTCCCATAGCGTCTACAAAATAGGGGATACATTTATGGCATTTTTATTATTTATTTATTTTACTAGTAATGGCGGCGATCTGCGATTTTTATCATGACTGCGATATTGTGGAGGACACATCGGACATTTTTGACGCTATTTTGGGACCATTGTCATTTATACAACGATCAGTGCTATAAAAATGCACTAATTACTGTGTAAATGACACTGGCAGGGAAGGGATTAATCACTAGGGGGCGATGAAGGGGTTAAGTGTGTCCTAGGGAGTGATTCTAACTGTGAGGGGGATGGTGGCCGGCTTCCTAGCATTAACCAGAGTGGATAGGACTGGACCTAAGAGCCCACGTCTTCTCAGAATTTGGGTCTCAACAGCCAAACCATCAAATTTAGACTTTGTAAGGCAGGATGGAATATTGGACCTTGTGAGAGTAGGTCTGAGCGTAGAGGGAGAACCCAAGGCCTCCCCTAAGCCAGGGCGACCGAAATCACCAACTTTCCTTCCCTCTTGACTCTGAAGGAATCGTGGGAGAAGCGGAACTGGAGGGAACACATGGATCAGAGAATATTGATCCCATGGAATAGTCAGGGCATCCAAACCTTGAGCCAACGGATCCCTTGTCCTTGACACAAAGTTGTCCAGCTTCGTGTTGAACCTAGAAGCCAACAGGTCTACATCTGGGGTACCCCATTTCCGACATATAGCCTGAAATATGTTGTGGTGCAGAGACCATTCTCCTGGACTCAGTTGCTGGCGGCTTAGAAAATCTCCTTGCCAATTTTCGACCCCTGGAATGAAGACTGCAGATAGGCAAGGAATATGCCTTTCTGCCCACGAAAAAATGTGATTCACCTCGGTTTGGGCATCCAGACTTCTGGTGCCTCCTTGGTGATTGATATAAGCCACTGCTGTGGCATTGTCGGACTGTATCCGAACAGGACAACCCTGCAGTCTGTGAGACCATACTCTGAGGGCCAGATGAATTGCCCGAATCTCCAGAATGTTGATGGGCAGGAGCTTTTTGGCTCTTGACCACTTTCCGTGAGCAGATGCTTCTATCAGAACTGCTCCCCAGCCTGTAAGACTGGCGTCTGTGGTTATAATTTTCCAAGTAACCGGAATAAAGGACCTTCCCTTTAACAGATTTTGGGGGAACAACCACCAATTGAGGCTCTGGAGACAGGATCATTGGAAGGTCCAAGGCCTGGATTCTTTTGTTCCAAGCGGACAGAATACTGCCCTGCAATGGCCTTGAGTGAAACTGGGAATTAGGAACAGCCTCAAATGAGGCTACCATCTTTCCCAATAACCTCATGCACAGACAGATGGAAGCTTTTGTCCTTGCTCTTATCACTCGGTCCAAATCTTTTATGGCTTTGTCCTTTGGCCTGGGTATTTGGAATACCCTGCTTTGGGACGTGTCTATAATCATTCCCAAATATTCCAGCCTTCTTTGAGGCTGTAAGGAGAATTTGTCCTGATTGAGGACCCAGCCTAGCTACTCTAAATACTCCACTGTGCTGCCCACATTGCAGTCTAGGCGTGTTACAGACTGATGTATAAGCAACAGATCGTCCAGATAGGCCGTTACTGCTATGCCCCGTGCCCTCAGCTTTACCAGAGGTGGGACTAGTACCTTTGTGAATACTCGAGGTGCAGTAGCCAGACCGAATGAAAGGGCCACAAACTGGAAGTGGCGCTTATCCATCGCAAACCTTAGACATTTTTGGTGAGCGGGGAATATTGGCACATGTAGATATGCATCTTTGATGTCTATTGATGCCAGGAATTGTCCTCCCTGAAGGGTGGAGACCACTGAACGGACAGACTCCATGCGAAAGGATCGAATGTTCAGAAATGGATTCAAGTCCTTCAGATCTAGGATAGGTCTGACATCCCCATTTGGTTTTAGAAACGGAAAGAGGTTTGAGTAGAACCCTGAGCCCTGATCTTCTGGGGCTACTTCTATGATTACTCCTTGGGCCAAATGGCGTTCCAGGGCCAAAAGTAATGGCTCCCTTTTTTCTGGATTCTTGGAAATCCTTGATCTCAGAAAACGGGGTGGCGGAAGTTCTCGGAATTCCTAGAGACACTGTGTAGATGACCCACTTGTCCTGAACCTCTTGCCGCAAGGCGCCTGCGAATCACAGCAGCCTTCCCCCCCACTCGGCCGAGCGGGGGCGCCCCTTCATAGGGAGGTTTTGTTTGGAAGGCCTTGAACCCCAAGCTCTTTTCTGCCCTTGGGCTTGGCTCTGGGCCTTTCCCCTAGTATTAGACTGGGGAGGTCGTCGCCACTGCCTGGAAGACGAAGTTCCAGGGGCTGGGGAAAGAGAATGTCTAAATGAGGGACGTTTACTCTTCTTTTTAACCAGTAACAGTGTAGACTTGCCTCCGGTAATCTTTTGGATATATTTGTCCAAATTATCCCCAAATAGGCGATCCTCATGAAATGGGAATGCCGACCAAGTATCTTTTGCAAGAAACCTCAGCCTCCCAATGCTTCAGTCAAAGGGACCTGCGCATATGTACTAGCAGGAGATTCAGGCGGGATGCTTGCTGAACAGAGTCCATAATGGCATCAACCGCAAAACATAGGGCCTTAGGAAGGTCCTTATAAACTTCAACTTCTTCTGCAGGGAGGAGGTCAACCACCTGTTTCATTTGTTCCTTGAGAAACTGGCACATGCCAATTTCTGCAACTACATGCTGCACCACAGCACCGGCCATAGAGGAGGAGGATTTAAGCAAAGATTCCAGCTTTTTATCAGTTGGGTCTTTGAAATCCCGGCATTGTCTACAGGACAGGTCAGGTTTTTGTTTACACAAGAAATAGCCGCATCTATAGTCGCCACCCCCCATTTCTTGGTGAAACCTTCCTCCATAGTGTAAAGGAGGGAAAACTTCTTAGGAGGAGAAAACAGTTTATCTGGGTGAGCCCAGTCATCATACATCAATTTCTCCAATAAGGGATGAATTGGGAAGGTATACGCAGCCTGTGGGGATTTCCGAGACCCCAAGGAGGAAATGGATGACATGTCAGCCTCAGCAGGGGGCAATTCATATGTGGTACGCACCATCTCTGCATAATATTGCACCTGCATCCTGAGCGCCTGAGAAGAAGAAGAAGGAATCTCATTTTCTAAATCCTCAGACTGCACCTGATCTTCATCTCCAGAAAGGGATTTTTCACCCTCAGAATGCTCATCCGATGAGAGAGCCACAGCAATTGAAGGGGACCTACCCCGCTTTCTGACACCTTTTTGAGGTTGCGATTAATGTAGCAATCCTTCTTTCTAAGCCATCCAAAGCAGCTTTCAAAGTGTCCTCAGTGACATATACAGGAGCTGCAACATTAGGAGAGGCTGCAAAGCCTGACAAGGGTAAATGATCATCCTGTGAAGCTGCTACCAGTCTGTCAGGGGGGGAATGTAATCTGCAGGCATGTACAGAACCTTTAGCCAGGGCTGTATCCTGGCCTAGGCCAACAAGGCCTAGGGCAGCACGTTGCAGGGGGGCAGCACGGACAGAGTCCCCGCCGGCTTGCGCAATTAGTGTAGCACTCTTAGTATAGCACCAGTCTTATGGGGCGGACTGGGCAGAGAGGCAAGCATCCCACAACTGTAGGGGGGGCGGAGCTTCTAATTTTGACTGTCCTATCATCCTGGACCACAAACCTTCCTCACTGTGCTACATATTTTCTGCTGTACCATTGGCATGGTTATATCTTTTTAGTCCTCTCCATAAAATTATCAGAATTCTGTGCCTAAAGTAGATCTATAGGAACACTTTTTGGATAGAGTAGAGGTAAGGGAAGGTCTTTAACAGCAAGGGGTGTGTCCTTGACAGGAAGGGGTGGGTCATATTTAAATTAGGGGTGCACGAGTTTAGTCAGGCCTAGGGAAGCACAAAACCTAAATACATCACTGCCCTTAGCACTAGGCGGGATCTCTTAGTGCCTCTTTTACTTGCCCCTGACCCCATCTTACTGGGAGACATAGTCCTTAAGCTGCAAAGCTGAGGTACTAGTACAGGTGCAATCACTGTTGTGCTAATAGTCTTACAATACACATAAATATTAGCTCACCCCACAACCTGATGCTGAGTAGGTGTCAGGTTTGCCTGGTTCGATCCACTGGGATGCTTACAGCACACAGTTCTGTGTCCCACCGCTTACAGAAGGCTCTGGCGTGCTGGGCTTTTAAAACAAGCCTGTTGGCGCCTGCACACTAGGGAGCTGTGCACGGGCACAAGCAATCACGCCCCCCCACTCTTTCCCCTGCCATCTGAGCTCCTGGCGCACGCACGCGCCACTGTCATGGCAGCGGCCCGGGGGGAAGGAGGAGGAAGAAAAGACTACTGGGGGCTTCGTGGGACCCCTCTTATGTGTTTTGTGGGAGAGCCTGCAGCGGAGGAGGTGAGTGGTGCTTTACACAGACCGACTTCACTGAGCGTGTCCCTGGATGGCATGTAAGAGAATACCAGGGGCTAGAATCAGGTAGCTTCGTGCATTGTTACGGCGGCGCAGCGTATCGTATTTACGCTACGCCGCCGTAAGTCAGAGAGGCAAGTGCTGTATTCACAAAGCACTTGCCTCCTTAGTTACGGCAGCGTAGCGTAAATGGGGCCGGCGTAAGTGCGCCTAATTCAAATGAGGATGAGGGGGCGTGTTTTATGTTAATTATTGGTGACCCGATGTGATTGAAGTTTTTCCTGAACGGCGCATGCGCCGTCCGTGGAATTTCCCAGTGTGCATTGCTCCAAAGTACGCCGCAAGGACGTCATTGGTTTCGACGTGAACGTAAATTACGTCCAGCCCCATTCACGGACGAGTTACGCAAACGTCGTAAAATTTTCAAATTTCGACGCGGGAACGACGGCCATACTTAACATTGCATACGCCTCCTAATAGCAGGAGTTATCTTGCGCCGAAAAAGCCTAACGTAAACGACGTAAAAAAATAGCGCCGGGCGTACGTACATTTGTGAATCGCGTATCTAGGTCATTTGCATATTCTACGCCGAAAACGACGGAAGCGCCACCTAGCGGCCAGCGTAAATATGCAACTAAGATATGACGGCGTAAGAGACTTACGCCGCTCGTATCTTAGCCTAATTTAAGCGCATCTGGCGTAACTCTGGCGTAACTCTCTCTGAATCTAGCCCCAGGTATGTAACTTACTCCCTCTGGTGGCGGAAACCAGGTAGGACATGCCTACTCACAGAAGATAACATTTAAAAAAATTATCTTCACCTACTTTATCCCCGCCGCAGGAAAGTTGCTGAAAACAGCAAATCCAGACTTCACCCATTACGGCAGGTAGTGTTGTGCCAACCTTCAGGTCTATGTGTTCCTTCTTTCAGGAACCTCTTACCTGGACCTGTAGAAGACTCTGCCAGAACTTTTCGTGCCACTGTTGTATTAGTACACCAAAGCCTGTATCTCAGAAACCAGACCTCCGAAATGAGACATTACAGGCAAACCTTGTTTCTTCTTTACACAAGGCCGGGTACCATCCATCTTAGGCGTTCAGTATTGGCCTGAGGTATGGATCTGGTTGTATAGCTCCTAGGTCTCCGCAGAAACCATCAGCAGAACTTTCTTGTTGGCACATGTTCAACGTGACCAACCACCTTAGACACTGTCCAATCACTTTTGGTGACTATCTAACCCACTAAGTAATTACCTGACACGCTGTGTCCTGTGATGTATGAACAAAAAATGTGGTTTATTGTGACTATTAGGAAATTTTTTTAGCTGAGTGTATTTTTTTTTAACTCTATATTTATTAGGTGTCAAACGGGGTCAGCATAAATCACGTTGTTTACAGGAAGGCCAATTAGTGGCTATACACAGTGTATATCTTTGGGTGGGGGGGTTGGGTCTTGATTACCTATTGATCCAACCATATGTCATTTTACTTACAGGACCAGCTCTCCTCACCTTATGACTTTATTGATTTTGTTCATCTTAAAAGGAGTAGCACAATAAGGGCTTTTTTAGTGTGAAAACGTCATCTTATACTACAGGCTCCCTGAGGGGTCACCGAGAATGGACAGTCAGCATAAAAATTTGCAGCCCGCTGGCTGAATGAACATTTTAAATGATTGTAAACAATCACCTTGCAAAACGACCCCTTCAGTTTAAAATATAAATGAAAGGCAAAACATTTTTGTATAAATATAAAAATACTTTTTAAATACCCTTTTTCCTTTTTTATAAGTGATCAGATTCCCTCTGTTCTCAGCTGCATAAGAGCTGGAGAAGGAGAAGTAACAGCACACTGATCTTCCCAGTGAAAGGCTGTGCAGTGGGGGGTGCTTCAGGACAAGTCTGATCATTGGAGGAGAGCAGGCTGAGTTCCCAGTACAGCTAGAGAACTGACCACAATGTGTTCTCCTCCTTAAAAGAGAAGTATGGGTTTTCATTTTTTTTGATTCATATTTACCTCTGTGGATGGAGCATCGGACCGATGCAGAAGCTGTCCCCCGTCGTCTCTGCACTGAGAAGCGAGCCACCGAACACCGCCGATGGCTCGGTTCTCACTCCTCGCCTAGTAGAGAGATGCTGCCTCTCAGTCAGCATCTCTCCTGCAGGTCCTGGCGGTCCGCTATACCATGTCAGACCTTCAGAGCCCGGGCCGTAAATGACGGCTCCCACACGTACTCGTGTAGCTAGAGGACGCAAACCTGGAAGGAAGACCGGGTGAAGATGGAAGCCCTCTCAGCAGTGACAGCGTGGCGCTGGGGGGATTCGGTTTAAGGTAAGTCTCTCATAATGTGCTAGTACGCGATACATACTAGCACATTATAACATTGCCTTGCAGGGGATTTTTTTTTCTTTAACTGTGGGGTTTACTACCGCTTTAAGGAAAGATATTCTTTACTGTAGATTGGCTTTTAATGTTCAATCGTTTGGTTTATCCTTGCACACTATCTTACCGTTTCTTCATCTTGTCTATCCATTTTCTGTTGTATGCTTTGATTTTTTCCTCTGATCTTCTGTAATAGATCTTGCTGAGAAACATCAAATGTGGCACAAGTAATTTTTAAGTGGACGGTAAGAAGTAAAAATGAGGAAGCAATGATTTGCAAAGGGGCAGTTCTAGCCGTAATCTCTAGCAGTCTTATGTATTGTGTGTTGAAGCATCTCCCCGTTTTTTTAACAACTCTTATTGCATATTCACAGTTTATGATCCTCTCTTGTTAAAGTGGTTCTAAAGGCAAAATGCTTTTTACCTCATTGCAAGGTAAAAAACCTTCTGCAGGCAGTTCCCCGGCCCCCCTAAATACTTACCTGAGCTGAGCCTGATCTAGATCAGCGATGTGCACAAGAGCAGAGGCTTTCTCCGCTATCTCTCTTCTCATTGGTTCCTGCTGCTGTCAATAACAGGCAGTGACGAGGGAGGCGTGGGGGGGGGGGGGGGTCCAGAGCCTAGCCACACAGAGTCAGCTCGAGAACGACCATGCATGAGTGCCCCATATAGCAAGCGGCTTGCTTGGGGGGCACTTGGAAAGGAGCAAGGGCCAGGAGCTCTGATGGGGGAGGATCGGGGCTGCTCTGTGCAAAACCATTGGACAGAGCAGGTAAGTATAACATGTTTATTATTAAAAAAATATAAAAACTCTGCCTTTTGCATACCAGAAAGCTGAAAACAGCTAAAAAAAAACCCTGCTAAAAACAACGCTGTTTAGCAGTGTCTTGCACACTGTGTAAGCTACATTTAGTAGCGTTGGCATTAAGGAGCGGGGCTGCCGCGTCCTTAACAACCCGTTAACAGCTGGTTGTTAAGGAGAGGGCCTGGAAGCCGCCCGCCTCGTCCTTAACAACGGATGAGTCCTCAGCTGTCAGTGGGGTTCCCCCTGAAAGCTGAATGTAAAAAAAAAAAATTGCCGGCAATAAAAAATTGTGAAAAAAAACCATGATGGGGTCCCTCCCTAATCTATACCAGGCCATTCGGGTCTGATATGGATTTTAAGGGGAACCCTAAGCCAAAATGAACTACTACCTCCCGGCCTATAGCAAAATGATGGCCGGGCGGTGGTTGCGTTATCCTGACTGGACGTCATATGACGTCTAGCAGGATAACAGCCGCCGTGGGGGTGGGAATTGCGGCAATCGGTGGTGTGGCGTGTCAGTCTGACACACCGCTACACCGATATAGGTAAAGAGCTGACGGAGGCTCTTTACCACGTGATCAGCCTTGTCCAATCACGGCTGATCACGATGTAAACAGGAAGAGCCGTTGATCAGCTTTTCCTCACTTGTGTCTGACAGACGCGAGTAGAGGAGAGACGATCGGCGGCTCTCCTGACAGGGGGGGGGTCTGTGCCACCAGGGAATGCCTATCAGTGCTGCATATCAGTGCCCAGCTGTGCCGCCTGTCAGTTCCCATCAGTGCAGCCTATCAATGTTCATCAGTGCTGCATATCAGTGCCACCCATCAGTGCCGTCTATCAGTGCCCATCTTTGGTGCCCGTCGGTGCCCGCTCATTGGTGCCGCCTTATCAGTGCCCATCAGTGCTGCCTTATCAGTGCCCATCAGTGAAGGAGAAAACGTACTTATTTACAAAATTTTATAAGAGCAAATTTTATAAAAGCAAAACTTTTTTTTTCAAAATGTTCTTTTTTTATTTGTTTAGCAAAAAATAAAACCACAGAGGTGATTACATACCACTAAAATAAAGCTCTATTTGTGGGAACAAAATGATAAAAAATCTGTTTGGGTACAGTGTAGCATGACCGTGCAATTGTCATTCAAACATCGACAGCGCTGAAAGCTAAAAATTGACTTGGGCAGGAAGGGGGTAAGTGCCTGGTATTGAAGTGGTTAAAAAAACAAACGGCCTAGGATCCCCCCCCCAAAACACATACCAGACCCTTATCCGAGCATGCAGCCTAGTAGGCTAGGAAAGGGGTCACATGCCCTCAACATGGGGAGATGCTTTGGGGGGCTCCCCCTCAAAGCACCGTGTCCCCATGTTGATGAGGACAAGGGCCTCTTCTCTATAACCCTGGCCTGGTGGTTATGGGGGTGCGAGGGGAGACTTATCGGAATCTGGAAGCCCCTACTCATTTACCAAAAAAGTGAAAGAAAAATGCACTCACAGTTTTTGACAAGTCCTTTATTAAAAAACATAAACAATTATTGTACCTGGGGTAGTGCTGGGGGTCGCACATTGTTTTTGGACACATACCTTACATCTGTGTTATTCTTCACAGGCTGTGAGTCTCTACATAAGTTGGATCTGACAGTGAACTTTGTAGGTGAGCTGTCTACTGTTCAGAGCCTGCAGCACAATGTTCACCTGCGGGAGCTGTACCTGGTGGGGAACCCCTGTGCGCAGTATGAAGGGTATCGCAAATACGTTGTGGCCACATTGCCGCAGTTGAAGGTAAGACTTATATAGAAAGTTCATAGTTCTTACTGGGAGTCCCACTGATACCAAGGCTATGGGACAACGCATATAAGTTAAAATTAAAATGATGAACAGTGGCCCTAATGGTAGTTTGATCAAGTTCATTATTAAGGTCTTAGGAACATCTGCGCCCTTGAACCTGGCATTGCTCCCCCTCTCTTTGTGCTGAAATGATCCTAATGAAAAAATATAGCAAACATTTTCTTAACAAAAATAGCAAAGCAGTGCAAAACGGATAACAGTCTCCCACTCCCTTCCTACCTCCTGTCCAGAGTCTCTGCTGAAAACGATGTCCCTTCAACAGGGGCGCTCAAGCGTTCTGCCCCGCCCACTCTGCTCTCTGCTGTATGCAGCTGCGTGTGTCGGGACACGGCTGGACTCGCGGGGCCCGGGAGGCTTAAAAGTAAACTTACATTCCTCACCGAGCCTGGCCCCACTCGGCTGCGGGCCCCATAGCGCCCTTGTGGGTCGCTATGGTGGTAGTTCTGCCCCTGCATGTGGTGACGTGGACACTGTCCTTAGCATCAGTCCCTTATTAATCCAGGGTGACTTGTTGATGCCCCCCCCCCCCCAGTGCACTTGTCCTAGATGTCCTGGGATCACAGGAAGTGATTTGAAAAATGCTGTGCCTCACTCATTCAGCCTGGAAGAGGGCTGGAGGTTGAAACCACAGGAGGAGAAGTGGTGAACCACTAGAACATGGAGAGGGTAACTACTGCTTTGGGACTTTCTGCTTAAAGTGGATGTAAACCCGAAAATTACATTTATATACATTTTCTTTGATGTCACAATGTAGAGTATAAGATTTCCTATCATCTGTGCCCAGTCTTGCCACACAGAGTGCATCCAGCTCTGAGCAATCCTCTTTCTCTTCCGTTCATGGACGGACACAGCATCCTTTGACAGTAGGGTTATATCCGCTTCCTTCCAGGAGAATTAGGCAGAAACAAAGCACTTTAAGTGTTAACAACACTTTCCCCAGGGGGCGTGGTTCCCCGGGTATAACCCACACCCTGCTCTAGCAGCTCTAGTTCGTAACAAGCAGTACAAACAAAAGGAGGGGTGGGTGCTGTGTCCGTCCATGAACTCAGAGAAATGGATTTTACGTTGAGTACAAAAATCCTATTTTTATTGTTCAATGAAAAAAAACGGACTTACAGAGAAAAACCTTAGTCCGTTCCGCCCCCTTGGTGTGAGTGACAGGTTATTTACATATCTCATGCACTAGCCTGGAGACAGGCATTATTTTTTAGTTCCCATCCCCACTCCTTTTCTGAAGTCATGTGGTTACCTTTCTGGATTTAGACTGGATGTTAGTGATCATAGCAGAATTTAGTGTAAGGAATACACAGGAAAAAATGCATGTTGACAAGGGGAGTATAAAGGTGGGCGGGGAGTCTACTGACATCACGACTCCACCCAACGAGCTCCCGACAACAGACCCACCCACAGAATCTGCAGTTTTTCAGTTCAGAGGGGCGACATTTGACAGGTAAGGATACATGCAGGAGGCATCTATATCCTTATAGATAACCACTATGGCAGGAGTTTAGAAAGGATGAGAGTGGCTTTACATCCACTTTAATTTCACCTTTAATTAAAAATCAACATTTTAAAGAGGTTGAATACTTTCTCTTTAATTGTCAGGATGAACGCAAACATCAATTCTTCATGAATACTTCACTAAGTTTGTTTCTTGAGTTGCTTTAGGAGGATGGCATGTGGGGGTGAATTGCCCGCACTGCATGATCTCACTGAACATCAGAGTGCAAGGGCCATCAATTATTTAAGCTGGATCCGTATGACTTTGGCACACGTTGCTTTCAGCTGAGGTTCTCGGCCTCAGAAGGTTCAATGATTTGTATTTTATTTCTCTGCTCTGGTGTTGAGATGAAACCATAATATTGTTTTTCCTTCTCAAGTGGCTGGATGGGAAGGAGATTGAGCGCTCAGAGCGAATTCAGGCCTTGCAGGATTACGGCCAAGTGCAGCATCAAATCAAAGAACAAGAGGAGGCTTACGCGTTGAAGAGGGCCAGAGAGAGAGAAGAGGCCCGAAAAAAATCCTCTGCAAAACAAACCGCTCACAAGACGCCGTCAGAGAGGAAGCCGGGATTCGATGGACGCTGGTACACAGACATCGACAACACCCTGTATGTCAAACACCAAGTTTCTCTTGCTTGATTTTATAGCATACAGTATAATTAACACAGTCTTTAACCACTTAAGGACCGGACCAATATGCTGCTAAATGACCCAAGGGGTTTTTACAATTCGGCACTGCGTCGCTTTAAAAGACAATTGCGCGGTCGTGCGACGTGGCTCCCAAACAAAATTGGCGTCCTTTTTTCCCCACAAATAGAGCTTTCTTTTGGTGGTATTTATAGCGTTTACAAAATAGGGGATAGTTGTATTGCATTTTTATTAATATTTTTTTTTTTACTACTAATGGCGGCGATCGGCAATTTTTTTTTTTTTTTCGTGACTGCAACATTATGGCGGACACTTCGAACAATTTTGACACATTTTTGGGACCATTGTCATTTTCACAGCAAAAAGTGCTATAAAATGCACTGATTACTGAGAAAATTACAATTGCAGTTTAGGAGTTAACCACTAGAGGACACTGTAGGGGTTAAAGGAGTTCTCTGACCTAAAACTTTTAACCCCCGCTGTGCCCGGGCTGTAAAACTATACAAAATAAACTTTCACTTACCTGCCTACGATCCCCCGTTGTTCCGATATCGCCGACCCGTTCTCCGGTCCCGGTCTCTTCCGCTTCCTGCGTGTCGGTGACTCATAGTGCGCTCAGCCTATCAGCGGCCGCAGCAATGTCCCGTCGCGGCCGCTGATAGGCTGAGCGCACTATGAGTCACCGACACGCAGGAAGCGGAAGAGACCGGGACCGGAGAACGGGACGGCGATATCGGAACAACGGGGGATCGTAGGCAGGTAAGTGAAAGTTTATTTTGTATAGTTTTACAGCCCGGGCACAGCGGGGGTTAAAAGTTTTAGGTCAGAGAACTCCTTTAAGTGTGACCTCATATATGTTTCTAACTGTAGGGGGCGGGGCCTGGACGTATGACGTCAGTGATTGTCTGTTCCCTGATATAGGGAAAGACGATCAATGACATTGCCACAATGAAGAACGGTGAAGGTGTGTTTACACACACCTCTCCCCGTTCTTCAGCTCCCCTCCCGCCGCTGTCCCGCGGGCACCGTCACAGAGCTTCGGACTAGGTCGGGAGAGTGCCGCCGGCGGCGCGCTCACGACCCCACGGCTGGGCCTTAAAGAGACACGTACAGGTACGTGATTGTGCCCAGCCGTGCCATTCTGCCAACGTATATCGTCGGTAGGGGGTCCTTGAGTGGTTAAATGTTCTCTAGGTTTACATGTCAATTTGATGAGCTTAAAGCCTGAATGTTCCTTCATTTTGTATGTTTTAGATCAGGGGTCTTAACCACTTCCGGACCGCCGAACGCCGATATACGTCGGCTGTTTGAAGAGGGATATCTCAGCTAGCTGCCATAATTCCGGTATCCTTGTCTTCAGCCGGCGGTCCGTTTTCCGATAATGGTGGTCTCGGCGGTGGATTCGGCGCGAGATCAGCGTTATCGGTGGCGGGAGAGGACACCCGCCGCCAGTAGTATATTTAGGTTTTGTGCTGCCCTAGGCCTGACTAAGCTTGTGCACCCCCGAATTTAAATATGACCCACCCCTTCCTTTCAAGGCCACATCCCATTCTGTTTAAGACCCGCCCTGAAATTTTTGAATGGGGACACTAGTTCTTAGGGCCTGGGGGGGGGGATTGGATTTCCTTAATTTGCATAGATTTCCTCTCACTTCCTATTTGGCTATGGTGCAGGAAGTGAAGATAAATCTCTGCAATTGGACAGGGATGGTAAAATATAAACTGACAGGGGCTATAACCCTCGCTTACTCTATCCAAAATGAAAAAAGTGTTGCCTATAGTTCTACTTTAAGCACACATTTCTGATAATTTTATGGAGAGGACTAAAAAGATATAACCATGCCAATGGTGCAGCCGAAAACATATAGCACAATCAGGAAGGTTTGTGTTCCAGGCTGATAGGACAGTCAAAATTAGAAGCAGCTTGCATTACACTAACAGTGTAGCGCAAGCCGGCGGGGACTCTTTCTGTGCTGTCCCCCTGCAAAGTGCTGCCCGAGGCCTGGGCCTTGTTGGCCTAGGCCATGATACAGCGTTGCCCGCGCCCCATCCCGTCGAGCTCGCGTGCAGAAGCGAACGCATACGTGAGCAGCGCCCGCAAACGGTGTTCATCACGTAGTGGAGCACTTGCTGAAAGATGAGCAACATGCTTACCCTTCCAGCGCTGCAAATTTTTTTTTTTTAAACCTACATTTTTCTATATCTGTTTAGGTGCATTACAACCAATTTATTTTGAATGGGCTGTCTAACGCAACACACCACGGCGCACTAAAATGTGACGCCTTGCATTCGGGGTTAATGGGCTATCATGGATTCATGGTCGATATTGCAGGAAAACAATATTTAGGCAATGAAGCAGTAAGCTTGGAAATGGATCGCTTGCAGCAAAGGAAAGTGTTTGAGCCGTCACACCTACCTGTACAATAATTTTTTTAGCAAGATTGGCTTTCTTTTTTTTAAATCCAATATTTTTTTATTTTGTTTTTTAAAGCATTTTTCATACAAAGCATAGAAACCATCCTCCAGGGCATGTCCTGAGACAAGTTCACAGTTAGCATGGCGTTAACAAAAATAAATAAATATACAGCTCTATAATTGGCAGGAGATATGACAGCAATTTGTCACAAATAGACTAATGCCCCGTACACACCAACGGTTTTCCCGTCTGAAAAAAAAAAAACGATGGTTTTCCTGACGGAATTCCCCTCTAGCCTGCCTTGCATACAAACGGTCACACAAAAGTCCGGTAAACTTTTGACTGCCAAGAACGCGGTGACGTAAAAGACTACGACGAGCCGACAAAATTAAGTTCTATGCTTCCGAGCATGCGTTGAATTGTTTCCGAGCATGCGTGGGTTTTTTTCCCATTGGAAAAGCATACAGACAAACAGTTTTCCTGCCAGGATTTTTTCCTGATGGGGGAAAAAAGAGATCCTGATTTTTTTTTTTTTTCTGCAGTTTTTTGGTGGGAAAAAGTCAGATGGAGCATACACACGGTCGGGATTCCCGACAAAAAGCTCTCATCTCAGTTTTTCCAACGGGAAAACCGGTCGTGTGTACGGGGTATTAAAGAATAGCAAATAAAAAGATGCAGTTTACTACCCCTTTAGGCCCTTTTCACACCTGCGGACCGTATGTCCGCTTTTTCGTCCATCCGTTTGCGGATGAAAAAGGGACATACATTGGTCCCTATGAGATTGCGGGTGTCAGCGGATGAACAGCCACTGACACCCGATCTCGTCCGCCTCCGCAATGATCCGATTCTGCAGACGGAAGAAAACCCTATTTTTCCTTCCGTCTGCGGATCGGATGAACACAGACATACGGTCCTTGTTCATCCGATCCCCCCCCCATAGGGGAGAGCGGAGAAAAGACAGGGCGGTCCCTGCACAGTGTGTGGAGACCGCCCTGTCATCCGCCGGCTCAGCGAGGGGTCAACGGAGCGGTCCCCGCTGAGCATACGGAGGCGGATCATTACTGATCCACCCCGTGTGAAATGGGCCTTAACCACTTCAGCCCCGAACCATTTTGCAGCTAAAGGACCACAACACTTTTTGAGATTCGGCACTGCGTCGCTTTAACTGACAATTGTGCGGTCGTGCGACGTGGCTCCCAAACAAAATTGACGTCCTTTTTTCCCCCACAAATTTTGGTGGTAATTATTTTTTGCACTATAAACAAAAATAGAGAGGCAATTTTTAAAAAAAATCTACTTTTTTTTTGCTTTTTGCTATAATAAATATCCCCAAAAAATATATATATAAAAAAACTATTTTTTTTCCTCAGTTTAGGCCGATACGTATTCTTCTACATATTTTTGGTAAAAAAAAATGCAATAAGCGTTTATTGATTGGTTTGCGCAAAAGTTATAGCGTTTACAAAATAGGGGATAGTTTTATGGCATTTTTATTAATTATTTTTTTTCACTAGTAATGGCGGCGATCAGCGTTTTTTTTTTTCGTGACTGCTACATTATGGTGGACACATCGGACACTTTTGACACATTTTTGGGACCATTGTCATTTTCACAGCGATCAGTGCTATAAAAATGCATTGTGTACTGTGAAAATTACATTGGCAGTGAAGGGGTTAACCACTAGGTGGCGCTGTAGGGGTTAAGTGTTCCCTGCATAGTGTTTCTTACTGTAGGGAGGGATGGGCTCTGTGTCACATGACACTGATCTCCGCTCTGAGTACACAGAGCCGAGATCAGTGTCATTGTCACTAGTCAGAGCGGGGAGATGCTTGTTTACACAAGTATCTCCCCGCTCTATACCTCCGTGAGGCAATCGCGGGGAACGAGTATGCGGGACCCGCGGTCCGGCTCACGGGGGCGGCGGCAGGGTCGCGAGCGGCCAGGCATTTAAAGGGGTCGTACAGGTACGTTGATATGCCTGTCCGTGCCATTCTGCCAACGTTTATGTGCAGGAGGCGGACCTTAAGCGGTTTAAAGCGGATGTCCGCTGAAATTTTTTTTTCTTACAGTCAGCAGCTACAAATACTGCAGCTGCTGACTTTTAATATCGGCACAATTACCTGTCCTGGAGTCCAGCGCCGTCCGCAGCAGAGGACGAGCGATCGCTCCGGCTTCACTGCCCGGTTCCCTACGGTGCATGCGCGAGCTTTGCGGCAGCGGCGGTTAATGATGGGATGTGGGGTTCCAGCAGCCTGTACCTCTGGACCCCTTTACATTACACAGCACCCTGCACCTCTGGACCCCTTTACATTACACAGCACCCTGCACCTCTGGACCCCTTTACATTACACAGCACCCTGCACCTCTGGACCCCTTTACATTACACAGCACCCTGCACCTCTGGACCCCTTTACATTACACAGCACCCTGCACCTCTGGACCCCTTTACATTACACAGCACCCTGCACCTCTGGACCCCTTTACATTACACAGCACCCTGCACCTCTGGACCCCTTTACATTACACAGTACCCAGCACCTCTGGACCCCTTTACATTACATAGCACCGCACCTCTGGACCCCTTTACATTACACAGACACCCCCCTAACAGTTCTGGACCCCCTGCATGTTACATTGGGGGAGACGTGACATGTGGCCCGCGGGCCGCCGCAGCATATGCCCGGTATGCCCTATGGCCAGCCTGGGCCTGGATGCTGTATATATTTTTTGTGGTCTATAAGTGGTTACATCACACATGGCGTGTGCTGAGGTCTGCAGCAATGAAGGATTTTTGTATTTGAAACTTTAACCACTTAAGACCCGGACCTTTAGGCAGCTAAAGGACCCGGGCAGTTTTTGCGATTTGGCACTGCGTCGCTTTAACTGACAATTGCGCAGTCGTGCGATGTGGCTCCCAAACAAAATTGGCATCCTTTTTTCCCCACAAATAGACCTTTCTTTTGGTGGTATTTGGTCACCTCTGCGGTTTTTATTTTTTGCGCGATAAACAAAAATAGAGCGACAATTTAGAAAAAAAATTCAATATTTTTTACTTTTTGCTATAATAAATATCCCCCAAAAATATATAAAAAAAAATGTTTTCCTCAGTTTAGGCCGATACGTATTTATAGCGTTTATAGCGTTTACAAAATAGGGGATAGTTTTATTGCATTTTTATTAATTTTTTTTTTTTTACTACTAATGGCGGCGATCAACGATTTTTTTCATGTCTGCGACATTATGGCGGAAACTTCGGACAATTTTGACACATTTTTGGGACCATTGTCATTTTCACAGCAAAAAATGCATTTAAAATGCATTGTTTACTGTGAAAATGACAATTGCAGTTTGGGAGTTAACCACAAGGGGGCGCTGATGGGGTAATGTATGACCTCATCTGTGTTTCAAACTGTAGGGGGGTGTGGCTGTAGGTGTGACGTCATCGATTGTGATTCCCTATATAAGGGAACACACGATCGATGACGGTGCCACAGTGAAGAACGGGGAAGCTGTGTTTACACACAGCTCTCCCCGTTCTTCAGCTCCGGGGACCGATGGCGGGACTCCAGCGGCGATCGGATCCGCGAGTCCCATGGCCGCAGTCACGGAGCTTCGGACCGGGTCGCGTGCACGAGCCCGCGCGACCCCACGGCTGGGCTTAAAGGGCAACGTACAGGTACGTTGATGTGCCCAGCCGTGCCATTCTGCCGACGTATATCGGCGTGAAGGGGTCCTTAAGTGGTTAATGTAAATCTAGACAGTTAAGGGGGTGTAATATTCTCGCTGGGTGGAGTATGCGATTCCCCTTTCAATATCACCCCAATCGAGGCGTGATTTTGCCACGATTGTCGCCTGACAAATCGCAGGACTGCTTTTGGGAAACAAGCGTCCCGTCATTTTGTTTGTGTGATTTGCCAGGTGACAATATTGTCCTGTGATTGGGGTGCCCGTGAAAGTAACGGGATCACAAGCGTGTCACACGTTTTGCGGCAATTCAGGAAATTGCAGTAATTCCGCCACGATCCGGAATGCCTAAGTATGATCGCAGTCAAAGCTAAGCGTCGTCTATCAGTTGCTGGGTTCTCCTTCTATAGATTCTGGGGGAACGTTTTCTTCCTACACATTCTCTTCATTCTTTATTCCCAGCTAATATATACTCTGCATTGACCTTGTTTAGCGCTTTTCTCGTTAAAGACTCCAAGTATTGGAGATGGCGTTGGCCGGGAATCGAACCCGGGTCAGCTGCTTGGAAGGCAGCTATGCTTACCACTGCACCACCAACGCAAAAGTAGCATGTAGTGTGGGAGGAAACCAGAATACCCGGAGGAAACCCACGCAAGCACAGGGAGAACATGCAAACTCCATGCAGATAGTGTCCTAGTCAGAATCTGAAACAAGGACCACAGTGCTGCAAGGCTAACCCCTAAGCCTCTGTGCTGCCCATTTACGGCCTCTGTTCTTTACGACTTATGTTCACTCAAAGTGCCTTCAGAAGAAATCCAAACTTATCCTAAACAACAATCTATAACACTCCTGTAATAAAACACACCCAAATAACAAAGAGGGGTACAGTGGTCCCCAAATTAGCAACACAATGGAGCTAAATATTTCATTCACCCTTAGGCCTCATTCACATGGGGGGTATTATTCTGTACCCCATGGGAGGGCCATGTTTACCAGAATGGGGGTGCACAGGTGTTCCCAGCATCCCCTGTAGGCAGTCCCATTGCTGTCAACTGGGGTGCAGTGACTGTACCCAATGTGACATCTGTGTGGGTGCCGATGCAAGGCCCCGAACGCACCCAGGGTGCGTCCGCGCAACTGCACCCACATGGATGTCCATACAGGGTACAGATTCATACACCCCGTGTGAGTGAGGCCTTGGACTTCTCCATGAAGGACCTCACTGACTGGAAGAGTTCTCATTTCTCCAGCAGAGAAAGCCTAAAGAAAGGTGGAAAAACTTCTCCGACCTCTGAAGACAAAAAGAGTTCCAACCTCCACTCATAGCCATTCTAACACACGCCTCAAAAACATACCGGCCTCCAACCTCCCCTTATAGCCGGTCCAACACACGCCTCAAAAACATACTGGCCTTCAGCCTCCCCTCATGGCCAGTCCAAAAGCCTACCGGCCTCCAAACTTCACAACATAATCAATTACTTTATGTAGATCAACAATACATAGATCAAACCTATCGCCTGTAAAAAATGCTTGAGATGTTGGTGGTAAACGGCCTGCTAGGCCCGGGGGAACCAAACCAAGTCCTCCAAAAGTTACCTCATATCCAAAAGTTGCCAGGAGATTAACTGTAGACATTATGCTTTAAGGTTAATCAATAATCTCACATTCTAAATGGAAAGGTAGAACAAGGGGAGGGGGAGTATGGAAAAGGCAGAGAGGGAGGAAAGTAGGGGGGATGGAAGGTTCTGGGTAAGGAAAGGGTGTGGGGGTTCCCCCCAACCCTCACCCCCTTCTTCCTCCAACCTTCCCTTCTCCCCCCTTTCCTCCCTCTCTCCCTCTTCCATACTCCCCCTTTGTTCTACCTTTCCCTTTAGAGTGTTATATTTTTGATTAACCTTTAAAGCTTAATGTCTACATTTACACATCTTTTGGATATGAGGCAGCTTTTGGAGAGCTTGGTTCGGTTCCCCTCGGGCCTAGCAGGCTGTTTACCACCAATATCTCAGACACTTTTTTTTTTTTTTACAGGTGATTATGTTTGGGCAATGTATTGTCGAACCTTAAAGCTTCTGCAGAAAGGTAAATAGAGGGCTGATGGGAAGACCCTCCGGTTACTGGAGTGGCAGCCGCCACCAGTGTAGGGACCTGTGTTGGTACAGCCGTACCTGGTCTCTGGGAGGGTCCCTCAAACTTTTTGTTGAGTCTTCTTCTAGGAACAGCCAATTGTCTTGTTTGTCCAGCTACATTGATAGTTGGTGATTCAGAAGCTGCAGAAAGGTAAATAGAGGGCTGTTGGGAAGATCCTGCGGTTACTGGAGTGGCAGCCGCCACCAGTGTAGGGACCTGTGTTGGTACAGCCGTATCTGGTCCCTGGGAGGGTCCCTCAAACTTTTTGTTGAGTCTTCTTCTAGGAACAGCCAATTGTCTTGTTTGTCCAGCTACATTGATAGTTGGTGATTCAGAAGCTGCAGAAAGGTAAATAGAGGGCTGTTGGGAAGATCCTGCGGTTACTGGAGTGACAGCCGCCACCAGTGTAGGGACCTGTGTTGGTACAGCCGTACCTGGTCCCTGGGAGGGTCCCTCAAACTTTTTGTTGAGTCTTCTTCTAGGAACAGCCAATTGTCATGTTTGTCCGGCTACATTGATAGTTGGTGATTCAGAAACTGCAGAAAGGTAAATAGAGGGCTGTTGGGAAGATCCTGCGGTTACTGTAGTGGCAGCCGCCACCAGTGTAGAGACCTGTGTTGGTACAGCCGTACCTGGTCCCTGGGAGGGTCCCTCAAACTTTGTAGTGTGTAGACTTTTTATATCCACTGTACAGTATGTCTATTTGTGAAGTTCGTATACATCCGAATCTCTGAAAATCCCATGTCTATTCTCATGTCCCTTGTATATCTTCTACTAAATAAAATAAAACTACTGTATAGGTTTCATGTAAGACCTCCATAACATACATTTTTATAACCTGTAATATTTGAGTACTATTACTATTTTTTTTTTTTTAGACCAGATTGTGTTGAGAACAAAGAAAACTGTCCTGAAATAGCCCCAGGAGCCCGGGACACAGCAGCAGATGAAAATGAAGAGGACAAAGCATTTTGGCAGGAGCCTACGCAATACACGCCAGAAAGTCGATTAGAAACGCACAGATACATGGAGGAAAAACGCAAATCTAAAGAGAGCAAGAGGTAAAAAAAAATAACTGCGAATCATTGCCTTGTTTAATTGAGCTTATCGCCTTGCAATATGCAGAGCGGACGGCATTTGGGATTTGAGTGATTGCAAATTCTAGTTAAAAATAACGGCACATAAATCACTGTAATGGGCTAGGTGGGCGGCCAGGTGGAGAACCTGTCAGTCATGTGGGCAAGCAAACAATTTACATACATTTAAAGAGTACCTGTAAATTAAAACGGAACTCCAGGCAAGCTGCTAAATACACAGGCCCAGATTCACAACCGAGATACGACGGCGTATCTCCAGATACGCCGTCGTATCTCTGAGTTGCGCCGTTGTATCTATGCGCCTGATTCTTAGAATCAGTTACGCATAGATTTCCCTTAGATCCGACAGGCGCAAGTCTCTTACGCCGTCGGATCGTAACTGCATATTTACGCTGGCCGCTAGGGGCGTGTATGCTGATTTACGCGTCGAAATATGTAAATCAGCTAGATACGCAAATTCACGAACGTACGCCCGGCCGACGCAGTACAGTTACGCCGTTTACGTTAGGCTTTTTCCGGCGTTAAGTTACCCCTGCTATATGAGGCGTAAGTGCGGCGTACCAATGTTAAGTATGGCCGTCGTTCCCGCGACGAAATTTGAAAATTTTACGTCGTTTGCGAAACTCGTCCGTGAATGGGGCTGGACGTAATTTACGTTCACGTCAAAACCAGTACGTCCTTGCGGCGTATTAGGAGCAATGCACACTGGGAGATTTCCACGGATGTCAGGTCATGGTTATTTTACATAACACACGCCCCCCTGTTCCAAATTTGAATTAGGCGGGCTTATGCCGGCCGATTTACGCTACGCCGCCGCAACTTACGGAGCAAGTGCTTTGAGAATACTAAGTTGCGGAGGCGTAACGTAAATCGGATACGTTACGCCCGCGCAAAGATACGCGGATCTACGAGAATGTGGCCCAAAGTTGACGTATCTTTAACCACTTCAGACTTACTCAATTCCTGACCAGGCCATTTCTTACGATACAGCACTGCGTCGCTTTAACTGACAATTTTACGGTTGTGCGATGTTGTATCCAAACAAAATTTACGTCCTTTTTTCCCCACAAATAGAGCTTTCTTTTGGTGGTATTTGATCACCTCTGCGTTTTTGCGCTATAAACCAAAAAAAGAGCGACAATTTTGAAAAAAATATGTTTTTTTTTACTTTCTGCTATAATACATTTACAAATCATTTTAGTCCGATAAATTTTCTTCTACAGATTTTTGGTAAAAAAAATAGGCGTATATTGATTGGTTTGCCCAAAAGTTATCACTTGTACAAACTTTGGGATAGATTTAGGGACTTTTTTTAAATAGTTTTTACTGGTAATGGCGGCGATCTGCAATTCTTTGCGGAACTGCGACATTGCGGTGAACAAATCTGACCCCAAATGACACACTTTGGGGACCAGTGACATTATTACATTGATCAGTGCTATAAAAATACAATGATCACTGTATAAATGACACTGGCAGGGAAGGGGTTAACACTAGGGGGCGATCAAGGGGTTAAATGTGTTCCCTGGGTGTGTTCTAACTGTAGGAGGGATGGGCTGCCTGGAACACTACAGGGATCGCTGTTCCCAGTGACTGGGAACAGCAGATCTCCATCATGTCCTCTGTCAGCACGGGGATCCACCTAGTTTACATAGGCAGATCCCCATTTTGCCTCTGCATACCGCGATCGCACGCGCGCCCGCTATATCACATGCGTGTTCCCTGGGTGTGTTCTAACTGTAGGGGGATGGGCTGCCTTGAGCACCACAGAGATCGCTGTTCCCGATGACTGGGAACAGAAGATCTCCATCATGTCCTCTGTCAGAACGGGGATCTGTCTTGTTTACATAGGCAGATCCCCATTCTGCCTCTGCATACTGCGATCGCGCGTCCGCTATTTCACATACATGGACCGATGTACACCTATGACGATTTGCGCTATCCAGCCACCTTGCCGCAGTGTAACTGTGACAGGTGGTTGGGAGGAGGTTAAGCGATTTTTCAATTTTTTTTTTACCTGCTAAACCAGGGGTGTCCAAACTTTTTTCAAAGAGGGCCAGATTTGATGAAGTGAACATGCGTGAGGTTCGACCATTTTGCCTGACATTCTTTGAACCATTAAAATTTGGTCTAAGTGTGTTCATCCAAGCACTATCACACTGCCCGGCAAGAATTCTCTTGCCTTTGGGGTTGTGTGTGGTGAAAGAGATGAGCTTGGGCGTGTTATTTGGATATACTGTATAACACGCACCTTCACTTTAAGAGGGAAGTTTCAGGAAGAACTGTGAAGCAAAATAAGGGTCAATGCCCATGAATGCAGCCTAATCAGTGCCCATCTGCAGCCTCACCATAGCCATGAATGCAGCCTCACCATTGCCATGAATGCAGCCTCACCATTGCCATGAATGCAGCACCCCCATTGCCATGAATGCAGACTCACCATTGCCATCAGTGCAGCCTGATCCTTGCCCATCTGCGGCCTTAGAGGGACAGGGAGCGGGTGGGAAGAGTGCCAACACATTATATAAGGGAGAATCTGTTTTCTCTGCGGCCTCTTTAATACAAAGTCCTGCCTCCTATGATGGACAGAACAGTCATCCAATGGCAGCGCAGGAGACGGGACTTCTTATTGCACGGCACTCATCCCTCCCCCTCCATGTGCCCTCCAAGGCAGCCAGCATATATATCTTTTGTGGCCTCCGGGATTTGTGGGGGACCACAAAATATATACATGTACAAATTACCAGGCGGGCCGTTCAAAACAGGAACGCGGGCCCCAATTGGCCCGCGGGTCGGACTTTGGACATGCCTGTGCTAAACTAACGACTTGCAATTCTGTTCTGCAGAGCTGGACATACATGCATCAAATTTAGACAAGTTCATCAGTGGGCGGCCCTGTCGGCCGGCAGGTGGAGAATTGTTGGCCAACTCAAAACAATATTTTTTACTTTCTGCTATAAAACGCATCCTATAAAAATAAAACATGTCTTCATCAATTCAGGCCAATATGTATTCTGCTACATATTTTTGGTGAAATAAATTCAAAGAGGCGTATATTGATTGGTTTGCATGAAAGTTATAGCGTCTACAAACTATGGGATTTATACTGGAATTCGGATTCATTTTTTTTATACTAGTAATGGCGGCGATCAGTGACTTATAGCGAGACTGCAATAATATGGCGGGAAAGCTGACATTGTTGACACAGTGCTAAAAATATACACTGTCACTGTACTAATGACACTGCTTGGGAAGGGGTTAACACCTAGGGCGATCAAAGGGTAAAATGTGTGCCTAACCAGTGTGTACTGTGTGCTAATTTTACTAAGAGATGTGACGGTTTTTATACCCTGCTGTGCAGGGAAACAAACCTCCACATCCCCGCTGACAGGTCTAACAATAACCCGACACCCACTGTAACTATATAGGAGGGTGCCTAACATTAGCCTGCCACTCACTGTAACTATATAGGAGAGTGCCTAACAGTGGCCACTGGTGCTCAATTGCCGCCAGTTTGCCCCTAAAATGCTGCCAGATTGCCCCTGTCTGAGACTTACCTTTCTCGGTCAGCCATCCTTGGATCCTCCTCCATAATCCCTCGATGTAGTCCCGCCCTCGATGTCGCTTCAGCCAATCAGGTTACCGGTAACCAGATCCGGTGAACCTGATTGACTGAGATGCGTGTCAGTGTTAACCAAGGAACGCACACCCCATGCATCCCCTGGTTAACTGTTTGGAAGCCGATTACAGCCCTCAGGCTGTAATCGGAAAGCCTATCAGAGCCGCTGGCTCTGAGAGACACTTCCACAGCCAACCAGCTGCCGTTATTCAGATGGCCGGCGCTCACCAGGGGGCCGGCCATCTGAATAGTGGGTGGCAGCGGTGACAATACATAGATTCATGCAATGCATGAATCTGTGTATTATTTTCAGTAGCGGTGCAGGAGCGGGAGAGAGGGCAGCGCTCCTGCGCCCTCTATTAATGCATTGTCACTGGTGCCTAAGATTAGCCTGCCACTCGCTGCAGCTGTACAGGAGGGTACCTAACATGAACCCACCACCCACTGTAACCATATAGGAGGGTACCCCCTAAAACTAACCTGCCACCCACTGTAACCATATAGGCGGGTGGCTAACATTAACCCGCCACCCAATGTAACCAGGGCAGCCATTAGAACATTAGAATTTTTGGGGCCCCTTACACAGCTTTAAGCCTGCCCCCCCCTCTGGCCTGGCTGCCAACATTCCCCAGGGCCCGCCCACTGGCCATTCTACCAAATCCGCCCACTGGCCATCCCACTTTTATTTTAACACTCTTGCAACTTTAATATGTGAAAATGAACCCAATCCCGCAAAAAGATGGATGGCCCCATATATTCAGCAAAGAGACAGCCCAATCCAGCAAAGAGACATCCCCATATATTCAGCAAAGAGACATCTCAATCCAGCAAAGAGACATCCCAATCTAGCAAAGAGACATCCCAATATAGCAAGAGACATCCCTCACATTGGCTCACCTTGCTTTAGCAATTGCTAGTTATTCAGCAGCAACAACTCTGTCTTTTTGGTTGGGACCTGGGTGGCTGGGCCCCTTGGGACACCAGGGCCCCCTACATCAGGGCCCCCTCTGATTGCAACCACTCAAGTATGCAGAAATGAGGGTGAGAGGGAAGACAGAATTGGGTTTTAGGTCCTCGGATATATTTATAGCAAGAAGAACATTCAGGAGGCTCTCTATCTATCTAGTACAAACTGTTGTAAAATAACTTTACAAACGTGTCACATGTGCTTCTTCTTTCTTTTCGGCCCCATTCTACTTGTATTGATAGCGACTATAAATCATATGTTTGGCAGAGCTTAGAGTATATCACTTTTTCTTCATTGTACATGGAAGAATCATGCCGTTGTACAGCATTTGTATTGTCTGGAAAATAGCTGCCGGGAAAACGAGATGCTTGGTGATTTATACCAGTACGATGATTGGTAGTGCTTTCTATATCACTTTGTATTTCGTATGTCTGACACTGTTTTCATTCCCATCTCTTCGGTTTTTAATTTATTTTATGCTCGCAGATATTTTTAGACAGAAATCTAAATCCTTTACTTGCAATTTCTCAAGCTATTGAACTGCAGTCTGTTCCTAATAGATGAGCGGGGGGGGGGGGGGGGGGGGGGAGTTTGTATGGGATGGTATGTGGCAAGCATGCTATTTAGATAATGATAAATGACCGTATATGTAGGAAAATGCTCTACTTATCTTCAAGTTAGCAAACATTACTTTCTGTTGCCACTTGGAAGGATGGTTTCCCCCATAACCCTGCTATGTACACACTTCTGACTTGTGTTAGTGGGTTAGGTTAGTAGTGTTAGGTACCCCCCGATTGGTTATTGGCATGACAGAAGATTAGTATTAAGCACGCTCCTGAATGGTTACAATCAGGGTAGGAGTTAGTGTTGGGCACCCTCGATTATGATTACAGTCAGGGGGTGCGGGTTAGTGTTGGGCACCCTCCTGAATTGTTAGGCCGTGTACACAAGATCAGTCCAAACTGATGAAAACGGACTGAATTTCAGTTTCATCGGTTCAAACCGACCGCGTGTGGGCCCCATCGGTCATTTGTCCTTCGGTCCAAAAACAGAGAACTTGCTTTAAAATTGGACCGATGGACGCCTGACCGATAGCTCAAAACCGATGGTTAGTACGCAAAAGCATCGGTTCCAAACCCGAGCATGCTCAGAATCAAGTCGACGCATGCTTGGAAGCATTGAACTTCATTTTTCTCTGCACATCGTTGTGTTTTACGTCACCGCGTTGGACTCGATCGGTTTTTGAACTGATGGTGTGTAGGCACATCAGACCATCAGTCCGTTTTCATCAGTTTGGACTGATCGTGTGTACAGGGCCTCAGAGTCAGGGGAGGGTTAGTTTTATGTTTCCTTCAGAATGGTCACTGTCAGGAGGTCAGTTGGTGGTCAACATCCTCCTAAATGTTTATGACCAGGTGGGTCAGTGCTAGGCACACTCTGGAATGGTTATGGTTAGGGGTTAAGTTTGTGCTAGACACCTTCCTCAATGGTTCTTGTTGGAGGTTGGATTAATGCTAGGCATTCTTCTGAATGGTTACAGTGAGGGGGCAGGTTAGTGTTAGGTGTCCTCCTGAATGGTTACATTCAGTAGGTCGTTTGGTCAACATCATCCTGAATGTTTATGCCCACAAGGTAGGTTAGTGTTAGGCACCCTCCTGAATTGTTTAAGTCAGGGGAGGGTTAGTTGTACGTTTCCTTCAGAATGGTAACCGTCAGGAGGTCAGTTGGTGGTCAGCATCCTCCTAAATGTTTATGGCCAGAAGGTGGGACAGTGCTAGGGACACTCTAGAATGGTTATGGTTAGGGGTCGAGTTGGCACTAGACATCCTATTCAGTAGTTATTGTTATAGGTTGGGTTAGTGTTAGGCATTCTTCTGAATGGTTATAGTGAGTGGGCAGGTTATTGGTAGGTGTCCACCTTAATGGTTATAGTCAGGAGGTTGGTTGGTAGTCAGCATCATCCTGAATGTTTATGGTCACAAGCCACTACAAAATATGTAGAAGAATAAGTATCGGCCTAAACTGAGGAAAAAATATATTTTGTTTTATATATTTTTGGGGGATTATAGCAAAAAGTAAAAAATATTGTCTATTTTTTTTGCTCTATTTATGTTTATAGAGCAAAAAAAAAAAAAAAAAAATCGCAGAGGTGATCAAATACCACCAAAATAAATCTCTATTTTTGGGAAAAAAAGGACTTAAATTTTGTTTGGGAGCCACGTCACAGGACCGCACAATTGTCATTTAAAGCAACGCAGTGCCGAATCGCAAAAAAGTGGCCTGGCCAGCCAAATGGTCCGGGGCTTAATTGGTTAAAAAAGTTCAAAGGAGACATCGAAAAGCACTTTTTAGCATTAAACATGTCAGAGGTGACCTCTTTTGCTATTACGGTAAATAAAAAATAAATATTGCTTCAGGCCAGAGTGCACTGATTAATTTATTGACAAATTTGCTGGAAAGCAACAAGGCAAACGGGGTGAAACAAAATGGTGGCCATCTGTACACAGATACTGACTCCCTGTTGCATGAGTGTGAATAGAAGGGGTAAAAGATGGCTTCAGCTCCTACTCTCCACTTGTAGAGAACCTCTCAGATGTGTTTCACCCTTTTTGGGGCTTAATCATAGAGGCACAACTACTACCTGAGAATTTTGCAGTGGCTTGTAATGAACAACTCACCTTGCGTGGTATATATATTTTTGTGGCAGGTTAGTATTAGAAAACTTCCTGAATGGATACAGTCAGAGGGTTGCTTTGTGTTCAGCACTGTCTTGAATGTAGTGACAGTCAGTGGGAGCAAAAAACGAATTTCCCTACAAAGATGGGAGTAAAATATGTCTCTATCCGCGCTTACAACTGCAGTAAACCTGACCCTGACCACTTCTTAAGTCTTTCTATGATTATTCCTTTCTATGATCACTCATGGACTTATTGTAATTCATTGTAACATATTGTTTTGCGCTGCACTGTTTTATTACACACTTCTTAAGTCTGCATAATTTTAATGCAGAAATGTTGCTTCTTCCACAATAAATCTGCCTTTACACTTTGCAAAAGGTTGCACTTGGCTGCCCAGGAATACAGACGCACAGGTTTTTGTATACTTGTTACAGAGGCTTTGTTGAAGGAGACACAGCCTGATTTGCAACTAATTGTATTACTAATTTGCTTGATAAATGTCTTCCGTTGTTGGGTGCTAGAATGTTCTGCCTGGCACCCACCCCCACTCTGTACTCGGTGGATTCCCTTGGCATTCAATGAGAAATTCCTGCATGCAGGGCTTTCTCTTTGCAGAGGGTTGTTTACAGCAAGCAGTGGGGCCTAGTCTGAGGAGTGCTGATGTTGTTACAGTTGGATAATTTTCATTGCCCAAATTATAATTGAAATGCTCTTGTTGCCAAACCTCAAAGAATGTTAAAAAATCTGAAACTTTAGTGATATAATTATTACTGTGTCCACGTGTGTGAAATAATCATCACTGTTTTTATTTTCTAGTGAAGATAAAAATAAAATAAAACCACCACGGACGCTGATCATGGCTGATGGACGCGCTCTGAATGTTAATGAGCCCAAGTAGGTGACTAATGAATAATGTTTTGGAGCAGGAGATGATCTATTTTGCCAGTTTTCTTAAGTGGCTGTTGTGCTCAGAAAATTATCCCATCATTTTTCACGTAGAAACCCAAGTGATGGAGCTGTAAAGATCTGGGGCCAGATTCTCGTAGAATCCGCGGCGGCGTAGTGTAAGCCATTTACACTACGCCGCCACAACTTACTGGAGCAAGTGCCGTATTCTCCAAGCACTTGCTCCGTAATTTGCGGCGGCGTAGTGTAAATGGCCCGGCGTATGGCCGCGTAATTCAAAGGGGGCGGCTTGTATTTAAATTAAGCGCGCCCATCGAACTGCGCATGCGCCGGCCATAAAAATAGCCCAGTGTGCATGCTCCAGCTCACGACGGAAAACGTCAATGAAGCCGACGTGAGCGTCATTGACGTAAAGTCCTATTCGCGAACGACTTAGTAAAACGTCGTAAACAACGGAAAAAGACGACGCTGACCCGACACCATACTTAACATGGCATACGGCAGACTGACGTAAGGTTACCCCTTATATAGCAGTTCGGGAAACGGCGTATCAGGCTCATTTGCATAGTCAAATGAGAAATCACAGTAAACGCCACCTATCGGCCAGCGTAGAATTACATCTAAGATCCGACGGTGTAAGTGACTTACACCTGTCGGATCTACGCCGCATCTATGCGTAAATGATTCTAAGAATCACTAGCATAGATACCCGGGCTCAGAAACAGAGATACGACGGTGTATCGCTTTTGAGAATCTGGCCCCTGTTTATCTTGCTTGCTAAATTTCCCCATCATTCTAAAAATGTTCTAGATCAGTGGTTGACAACCTTTTGGACCTCATAGACGACTAAACTCACAGTTTTTAATCCCGTCGAGCATTAACATGAATTTTAAATGTCTTATTCACACAATGCTCCAGCTCTCTGCCCCCCCCCCCCCATACACACACACTCTGCATCACACTGCTGCCTTAAACAGACTCATCATTGGATCTCACCTCCTTATCCAGCCATGTGCTCAAGCTCCATGCTCCTTCCCAGTCTGTGATCAGTGCTACCATTGGAAGTCCCCTCCTCCTTCACTTCCTGCTCTCTGTACTACATAGTTACACCAATGTTAACAGGTTGGTTTGGCAAGAATGACCTTTCGTAAAAACCAATACTGATTACTACTAATCAGTGGCGGCTGGTGCTCAAAATTTTTGGGGGGCGCAAACAAACTGAAAAAACAAAAAAACAAACATTAATTGCAGCCTCACTGTGCCCATCAAACACAGCTACTGTGCCCATCAATTACCGCCACTGTGCCCATCAATTGCCGCCACTGTGCCCATCAATTGCCGCCACTGTGCCCATCAAACGCCGCCACTGTGCCCATCAATTGCCACCAGTTTGCTCCATTAAATGCCGCCAGTTTGCCCCATCAAATGCTGCCAGTTTGCCCCATCAAATGCCGCCAGTTTGCCCCATCAAATGCATGAATCTTTCTATTGTTGATTGACGGGTGCAGGAGAGAGGGGGCAGCGCTCCTGTGCCCTCTATGGATGCACAGCCACTGCTACTAATGATACTGTTTTCATCAGAACATTTTTGTATATAGTCTCTTATCGTCCCCTCCAATGGTTTACATACTATGGGGCAGATCCACAGAGATCTGCACCCGCGCAGCGTATCAGAGATACGCAAGCCGCCGTACCTTACCTGGCTTTAGTTCGAATCCAGGAAGATTTCGCACCGTAATATCAGGAATCAAGTACTTACCGAGACCGATATGCAGAGGGTGGCTCACCTTTACGACCAAGTGCGCCCGTCCCCTGAGGTTGAGACAGGAGACAGAAGCACAAGGCGGTACCGGTGCCAGCGAAGAAGCGGTGCTTGCAGGTAGTAGCAGCAGATGTAGTAGCTTCAGCGGGACTGCAGCCGGAGACAGGAGATAACCGAAGATACGTCAGGGATGCAGGTACGGATCAGGTCCAGATGAAGACTAAGGACGTTCCAAAACACAAGCCGAGGTTCAGGGGGCAGAGAAGGTAGCAGGTCCAAGTCACAAGCCAAAGTCCAAGGGCAGGAGAAAGTACAAGTCCGGGTCACAAGCCAATAGGTCAGGTCAGGAGAGTTCAAGCAAAGTAGGTGAGACAAGCCAAGTTCAAAAGTTCCAGGAGAGAGCTGAGTCGGGAAGCAATCCACAAGGTAAGGTTTCCAGGAAACAGGATACGGGTCAGAAGCTGACAACGAACCAGCAATTAGCAGAGGGGAAGGGGCTGGCTTAAATAGGCCGCACTGGCCACTGATTGGTCCACAGAAAGTACAGGTTCAGCACCAGGCTCAAATGGATAGCACACAGGATAGCACTGAGCAGTGGCTCAAAGACAAAGAGCTGGACCTGAAACGGCGAGATCCCAGGTTCAACTGCATCCAGAACCAACTGGGGAAAGTGACCGCAAAAGGTCTGTGCCCTGACACGTAAGTTATGGCGGCGTAGTCTATCTCTCCGAATGAACTGCGCAAGCGCCATCCCGAAATTTCCCGCTGTGCATTGCGCTAAATGACGTCGCTAGGACGTCATGTTTTTTAACTTAGACGTGAATTACGTCCATCCCGATTCACGGACGACTTACGCAAAAAAATAAAATAAATTCACATTAAACGCGGGAACGACAGCCATACTTAACATGGCAAGTCTAACTATATGCCGCAAAATACCAGCTTTAACTATACACCGGAAAAAGCCGACTAGAGACGACGTAAGAGAATGCGACGGCCGCGCGTACATTCGTGGATCGTCGGAAATAGCTAATTTGCATACCCGGCGCGGAAAACGACGAGAACACCACCCAGCGGACGCTGAAGTATTGCATCTAAGATCCGAAGGCGTACGAAGCCGTACGCCTGTCGGATCTAACCCAGATGCCGTCGTATCTTGGTTTAAGGATTTAAACTAAAGATACGACGCGGGAAATTTGAAAGTACGCCGGCGTATCAGTAGATACGCCGGCGTACTCTCTCTGTGGATCTGCCCCTATGGATGTTAGATTGACAGGTCTGTAGTTTCCAGGAATATATCTCTTCCCTTTATTGAATATTGGTACCACGTGGGTTTTTTACCAATCACATTGTACCATTCTGATTTATTAGTGTTAAGCTTTTCTACTCCGGGCACCTCCCTCTGAGTTCGCAGGAACCGGGAACTACAGAGGAGGCATTGGCTATTGACTGTCAGCGTGCATTGAGAACAACATTGGGACAAAATCTACCACAATGTTGATTTGCAGCTTAACCCTCTGGGACCACCAAAATTTTCTCATGGACCATCAGTGGTCAGCCAACCACTGGTTGGCGACTCCTGTTTTAGATCAAGTAACAAACCATAATTCCACAGAAACAAGGGTAAAGAAAAGAAAATTCAAGCACTTTTTGTGACCTTACGTGTATTCTAGGTGACCAAAGGTTTGTGGATACCTGACCAAATGATTGAGTTTGGGTGATTGCAGTGAAGGGTAATTAAAGCATACGAAGACATTTTAGAGAATTCTGCGATTCCAAACTTGTGTATGTGGTTTGGGGAAGGCTCTTTTCTGTTCCAGCATGACTGTGCCCCTGTGCACAAAGTCAGCTCCATAAAGATATGGTTTGACCAGTTTGGTATGGAGGAACTTGAGCAGTCTGCACAGAGCCCTGACATCAGCCCTACTGAACATCTTTGGAACAATGTCTATGAGCCAGGTCTTTTCATCCAACATCAGTACCTGACCGCACAGATACTCTTATGTCTAAATGGGCACACATTCCCCCAGACACACTCCAAAATCTTATGGAATGTCTTCCCAGAGGAGTGGAGACTGGGCCAAACACTGATTTTATTTTAATTGTAATGGTGGATTAATATTGTGGGAAGCAGCGACCTACTGATTTGACTTGGGACTTGTACATGAGATGCCAATGACCCATATGTGTGTTTTGTTGGTACAGCAAAGAAAATGTAAGGGGTTAGCTTGGTAGCGGGGTGTGTGACCCCTTGGATGGGTTCACTACACACTGAATTTATACAGACAGGCAGTCGAAGACGGTTGAAAACAAAGATTTTGGTTTATTCTTCCATCTTGCTGGAAACAAGTGCAAGCATCCAAACAGCATAAACAAAATCAAACATAAAATAAACCCTGGCCACTTTGGGTGTCTACCTTCCACACAGGAACCTATCTATGGAGACTAGCTCAGTCTAGTGCTGGGCAGACAGTGTTGGTCATACAGCAGAAAAACAATAGTATTTTGATTTTTATCACACAGAAAAATCAATCCTCTCCTCACCTCCTCAGAAGACTTTCAGTACTGCTCTCCTTACTCACAACGCCTCAGGATGCTGCAAATCAGTGGTAATCCTCTGGACTACTTATAGAGGCCTTAATTGCCTCATTCTGAACAGCTGAAGTCTTCCAACACCCTTAGACCTTTTTCTGGCTACATTTGCAGCAGACGCCTAATAACAATTGGTGTATTGTCTAAACAAGGCAGAAATGTATGTCCCTTCTGTGACAACACCCACAGATTTACCTGACTTCCTGTCACACAAAGGATTTGCAGTGCCAGGATATTTGCACCTTTATGAAATGACACTTGACATGCAGTTGTACCATTACAGACCACAAGAGAACAGGGACAGAGATGCACATTGTATTGTTGTGTATGGATTTATATTGGCGTGAGGTCTGTGTAGGCAAAGTGCAGGTCACAAGCCTTGACATTTCTACACATTTCTCTACATTTGCCAATTTGAGGATATCCTCCACTTCAGAAAGTGCCCCATTATGCCAATGTTTTCTTTTCCTTTCTTTCTCAGGCTGGATTTCTCCTTGGTTGACGATGAAGAGAACAATCAGTTCATCCTGGACTTGGCCATCCACAGGTATTGGTGCAATGACTCCCATGAGATGACTTTCTTGAGTTCACAAAGGCAGTTAGAAATTAATATTATTCTTTTGTTACATACACCCCTCACATTTTTGTAAATATTTTATTCTATCTTTTCATGTGACAGCACTGAAGAAATTACACTTTTCTACAATGTTTGGTAGTGAGTGTACAGCTTGTATAACAGTGTACATTTGCTGTCCCCTCAAAATAACTCAACACACAGCCATTAATGTCTAAACCGCTGGCGAAAAGTAAGTACACCCTAAGTGAAAATGTCCAAATTGGGCCCAAAGTGTCAATATTTTCCGTGGCCACCATTATTTTCCAGCACTGCCTTAACCCTCTTGGGCATGGAGTTCCCCAGAGCTTCACAGGTTGCCACTGGAGTCCTCTTCCACTCCTCCATGATGACATCACGGAGCTGGTGAATGATAGAGACCTTGCGCTCCTCCACCTTCCATTTGATAATGCCCCACAGATGCTCAATAGGGTTAAGGTCTGGAGACATGCTTGGCCAGTCCATCATCTTTACCCTCAACTTCTTTAACAAGGCAGTAGTCGTCTTGGAGGTGTGTTTGGGGTCGTTATCATGTTGGAATACTGCCCTGCAGCCCAGTCTCTGAAGGGAGGGGATCATGCTCTGCTTCAGTATGTCACAGTACATGTTGCCATTCATGGTTCCCTCAATGAACTGTAGCTCCCCAGTGGCGGCAGCACTCATGCAGCCCCAGATCATGACACTCCCACCACCATGCTTGACTGTAGGCAAGACACACTTCTCTTTGTACTCCTCACCTGGTTGCCGCCACACACGCTTGACACCATCTGAATCAAATAAGTTTATCTTGGTCTCATCAGACCACAGGACATGGTTCCAGTAATCCATGTCCTTGTCTTCAGCAAACTGTTTGCGGGCTTTCTTGTGCATCATCTTTAGAATAGGCTTCCTTCTGGGATGACAGCCATGCAGACCAATTTGATGCAGTGTGCGGTGTATGGTCTGAGCACTGACAGGCTGACCCCCCACCCCTTCAACCTCTGCAGCAATGATGGCAGCACTTATAAATCTATTTCCCAAAGACAACCTCTGGATATGACGCTGAGCACTTGCACTCAACTTCTTTGGTCGAACCATGGCGAGGCTTGTTCTGAGGGGAACTTGTCCTGTTAAACCGCTGTATGGTCTTGGCCACCATGCTGCAGCTCAGTTTTACGGTCTTGGAAATCTTCCTATAGCCTAGGCCATCTTTATGTAGAGCAGCAATTCTTTTTTTCAGATGCTCAGAGAGTTCTTTGCGATTAGGTGCCATGTTCAACTTCCAGTGACCAGTATGAGAGATTGAGAGAGCGATAACACCACATTTAACACACCTGCTCCCCATTCACACCTAAGACCTTGTAGCACTAACGAGTCACATAAAACCGGGGAGGCAAAATGGGTAATTGGGCCCAATCTGGAATTTTTTTCTTAGGGGTGTACTCACTTTTGTTGCCAGCGGTTTAGACATTAATGGCTGTGTGTTGAGTTATTTTGAGGGGACAGCAAATGTACACTGTTATACAAGCTGTACACTCACTACACAACATTGTAGCAAAGTGTCATTTCTTCAGTAGTAATACTTGTTACTATGGTAACAGTGCATTGATCTGGCCACAGTATGTTAAAAATAAAATCGTAAGAGAAAAAAAAAATGTATTAAAAATGTTTTTTTCTATATTTTTATATTTGTTAAATACTGCCATCAGGCAGTGTCCCTGATCACTGCAACGCCAGTTACATGATGATGCTGTACAGCACTGGTGGCAGTATGTAAAAAAAAAAAAAAAAGTGAGAAAAAAATGACAACTTCAAACTGAGTCGCCAACCAGTGGTTGGCTGACCACTGATGGTCCATGAGAAAATTTTGGTGGTCCCAGAGGGTTAAGCTGCAAATCAACATTGTGGTAGATTTTGTCCCAATGTTGTTCTCAATGCACGCTGACAGTCAATAGCCAAACTGTTATGCCTCTTTTTTTTAAAAAAATTCAATTATTTAGCAAAAAATAAAATCCCCAGTGGTGATTACATACCACCAAAAGAAAGCTCTATTTGTGTGAAAAATAATGCTAAAAATGTCATATGGGTACAGTGTTGCATGACCGCGCAATTGTCATTCAAAGGGTGACGGCACTGAAAGCTGAAAATTGGCCTGAGCAGGAAGGGGGTAAAGGTGCCCGGTATTGATGTGGTTAATGCCTACAATGGCTGATGAAACTACCTTCCTTGACATGTTTCACCACTGCTGGCTTGCTCACAAGGAATAAGACACAAGACTTGCTCACAAGGATATCCTTGTGAGCAAAATAGCAGTGGTGAAACGCGTCAAGGACTATGGTTTCAGGGAGAGACAATAAAGAGGAAGTAAACCCTGCAAAGGTAAAGCATTAATGGGCTACTATGCAGCCAATGATAGTAGTAGCATAGTAGCCCATTATGTGTCACTTACCTGAAACCCGGAGCCTGCGATGTCACAGATGTCCCCACTAGCAGCGAGCATCCATCATCACCCCTCTTCCTTCCGGGGCCGCAAACTCCGGTTCTGTGACTGGCCGGAGTTGCGTGACGTCACTCCTGCGCATTCGTGCGGGAGCAGCCAGTCACGGCATGACCTCCTTTAGAAAGGGCACGTTCACCGTTTCTAAAGTGCGCCTGCGCCGTTGTCTACTGCGCATGTGCCATATACATTGGCGCACGTCTCTATTGTAAATATCTCCTAACCCGTGGAGGTTAGGATGACCACATTTCCAAACTACCATTCAGGGACACCCTCCCCTTCCCAAAAATCAGCTTGTGCTGTAACAAATCACAGCGATTGGACACAAGAGGTGGGATTTATGATTTCTCCAATCACAAACCGGGGGTGGGGACTGTGCTCCTCCAGGCATTCCCGGCCAGGACAATTACTGTCAGTGAGTAAAGCGGTGATGTGACGGCCTTTTTTAGGGGCATCAGATTGGCCCGGGGGGGGTGGCTGTGTCAGTTTCATTCCGGGACACTGTATTGTCCTGGAATGAATTTGCCCGGGACAGACCTGCAAAATGCGGGACTGTCCCGGGCAATCCGGGACACGTGGTCACCCTAGTGGAGGTTTAGGAGATATTTCCAGCACCTACAGGTAAGCCTTAATCTAGGCTTACCTGTAGGTAAAAGTGGTTGTACAGGGTGTACAACCACTTTAATATACTGTATGCAAATTTTATCTTTTGACAAATTAAAAATAGAAGGAAGAGCTAAGTTTGGGAGTACAGCATACATTTTCTATTGACATAGGTGTGCGCAGCCTATTGCATTAGGGTGTGCACCCTAAAGCTCAAACACATGTGGATATGTGTGTGTGTCTACATGTATATGACCTTGGCACATTGATCTCCCTGCAGGCACAGTGAAAGAGAAGAGCATGAGCACTTCTCTTACAGCAGAGCAGGTAAGAGGTAGATCTTTTGCATGTTCCTGCTGCTACACAGAGCCAGGGGCGGACTGACAACTCATGGGGCCCCTTGGGCAATAGAAGATTATGGGGCCCCTGGGCTTACAGATGACCACCACGCCAGGAAGCAGTACAAAGGCGGGGCAGCTAAAATCTCGGGATTTTCACATCAAAAGCATGTCGGTTTCAGACATATCAGGGACAGATGTAAAAAAAAACATAGATTTTTACATACTGTCCCTGGTTTTACTGAGCCTGGCAACCCTGATGGGGCCCCCTAGTGGTATGAGGCCCTCGGGCAGTGCCTGAGTGCCTCAATGGTCAGTCCGCCCCTGCACAGAGCGATAATACTAATGCGCATGGGGTGATTAGGGTGTGCCTGGGCACATCCGGCACAGCCTGTGCGCACACCTATGGCTATTGACCAGATACCTTTTAGTTGTGAGAAAGTTTCACAGTCCTTTTTCTTTTTAATTTGTTTTGCATTAACACTTCTTGTAATAGGGGGATTCCCAGTGAGGCCTAACATGTTCACTTTTACTTTCCAGGCATCTAGACACCTCGCTGGTCGATTTGGATGTTCAGCCCACTTATGTGAGAGCGCTGGTAAAAAATAAGGTAATTACATCTGGGTGCACAGCCAATATTCCCAATGTCAGTACATTCAGGGGGTCAGGGCTTCAGAAGATTGAGGTTCATAGGCAGCAATCACTGAACAAAGGCACAATGAACTTGCAGAGATAATCTCCGTGGTTTCTGGGTCCAGAAAATTATAAATGCATACATGTAAATCCACATATCCGTCCTACCTAACCCTCACAGAAGAATATTAATATTATTAGTACATTGTTAGTAATTTTTTTTTTTTTGGGGGGGGGGTTAGTGGAGCAGGTACATAGGGCCAGATTCACAGTCCGGCGGCGCAGCGTAACGTAACCCGTTTACGTTACACCGCCGCAAATTTTCCGATTTAGTGCCCGATCCACAAAGCACTTACTACTAAGAAATTTGCGGCGGTGTATCATAAACAGGTCCGGCGCAAGGCGGCCCAATTCAAATGGGGCGGGTACCATTTAAATTAGGCGCGCTCCCGTGCCGGACGTACTGCGCATGCTCCCATCGCAAATTTCCCGACGTGCTTTGCGCGAAATTACAACGCGCCGATGTTTTGTGAATCGCGACGTGAAAAAAAGACTTGCGCCGGGAAAAATAAAATGTTTTAAAAAAATTCAAAAGCGACGCGGGAAAGACGGGCATACTTTAACATGGTGGAGTACTTTTACACAATGTTAAAGGTGCCCTATCTTTGCGACGGAAATCTAACACTCGCGACGACGTAACGACGGGAAAAATCTTTGTGGATCGCCGTAACTCCTAATTTGCATACCCGACACTGTATTACGACGCGAACTCCCCCCAGCGGCGGCCGCGGTATTGCATCCTAAGATCCGACAGTGTAAAACAATTACACCAGTCGGATCTTCTGGCTATCTATGCGAAACTGATTCTATGAATCAGTCGCATAGATAGAACAACAGATACGACGGCGTATTAGGAGATACGCCGTTGTATCTGCTCTGTGAATCTGGCCCATAGTTTTGACTGGTATAATTGCTCCCACTTCCCCTCGGACCGACCAACGTTTCGAGCTCTGGATTGAGATCAGTACACACTACAGAGCACTTTAACCGCTCTACTACCAGCCGCCGTCAAATGACGGCGGCAAAGTAGCTCAGTTATTCTGACAGGACATCATATGACGTCCTGTCATTTAAAGCCGCTAGGGGGCACCCGTCTCGTTACTGGGAACACAATCCCCGCGGCCGCCGGGCACCCGCGATTGCCCAGTATCTGAGCAGGACCGTTGATCTCTGTGTGTAAACACAGAGATTCACGTCCTGTCAGGGAGAGGAGACCTATGCTGTGTCCCTTGTACAGATCGGTCGCCTCCCCCAGTCACCCCCTCCTCCTTCAGTTAGAACACTCACTAGGCTACACATTTAACCCCTTCCCCGCCCCCTAGTGGTTAACCCCTTCCCTGCCAGTCACATTTATACAGTAAGCAATTGTCAGTTAAAGCGACGCAGTGCCGGAAGCAAAAATTTTGTCTGGGCAGGAAGGGGGTGTATGTGCCCAGTAGGCAAGTGGTTAAAATGTGTGATTGTGGAGGAGAGAGTGCTGCAGAGCCAGGAAATCAACACTTCTTTAAGAATTGGTTTCCCGATAGTCTACAGAGGCTGTTTTTTACCAGCAGAGCCATAAGCATGCGCACAGGGTGTGCCAGGTGTGCCTGGGCACACCCTAATCACCCCATGTGCATTAGCATTATTCAGGGACAGCACCAGGTGGGTGGTTGGGGATGCCAGTGGCCTGTGTAAATGCCCCCATTATATTAAAGGCTAGGTTCAACAGTAGGAACACGTTACACCCGTATTTAGGGCGTAACGTAATATGCTCCCAATCAACTGTCTCTCACCACCAGAGCCTCCTTTCTGTGACAGCAGGTGGCGTTCATGTGTTTTTGAGATTTGGTTGCATAATTCAATAGGCTGCGCACACCTATGAGCAGAGCAGCTTTAGGTGGCCCTGCTCTATCCTGTAAGGAGTACTGGTCAGAGGTAGGAACCAGTTCATGTTGTGGGGGACCCAGAAGAGCGACATTTCCACAAGCTTTGGTTTCCCAGTAGACTTTGGGGATGTTTCTCCGCAATAGAGCAACATTAAGTGGTCCTGCTGTATCCTGTAATGAGTGCAGATCAAAGTTTAAACCACCAGCGGATGGATTCTGGCAGTATGGAGCAGACAGCACCTCCTGCGGTCAAGTGTCACCTAAGCCTAATTACTGACAGACACATAAATACCCGGAAAGCCCTCACATGCTTGCCTTGGTATCTCTCTCCTTGCGCCCTGACCTCGCTTGCCTGTGACCCGATTCTGAGCCTGTATCTGACCCTGTTCCCAAGCTATTCCCGATCTAGTTCCCCCTGTGTACCTGTTACCTTGGATCCCTGCCCTGCAGCCTATCTATCCATCCTCTCCCTGTCCTGCTGGTTTCCCGTCATCTGCTGACTCCCCGTGTATGGCCGAATCTGGTACTGCCCCACACAGTCTGGTCTACTAATTTCCTGACAGTATACCAAGGCCACTCCTGACCAGACTGTGTGGACTGCACAGAGAGAACCAAAAACGCATGTAAGGTGAATAATGATGTTTATAAAGATAGGTGATAAATAATGCATAACATAGTGCACAAACCCACAAATAATATATACAGTAAAGGGGCAGTACCAGAATCGTAGTCAAGCCAAGCCAGGGTCATAAACAGCAGATCAGCAGATGGACAAGGAAATACAGGACAGGGGATATTCCAGAAACGTACCGTAAGCCAGGCCATGGTCATACACAACAGATCAGCAGATGGACAAGGAAATACAGGACAAGGGATATTCCAGAAACGTAGCGTAAGCCGGGCCATGGTCATACACAGGGAGCCAGTAATTAGGCTTAGGTGACACCTGACTGCAGGAGGTGCTGTCTGCTCCATACTGCCAGGATCCATGCGCTGGTGTGGACACCAGTACTGCGGCCCAAAGATGATATAACACCAGCAGGGAGAAGTTCCCCTGACAGTTCCAAACTGCCAGGGGACACCTGCTGGTGGACACCAGTACTGCAAGCCAAATGATAAATATTTCCAGCGGATGGAACCTTTCCGGACCCAGAAGATCAACGCTTCCGGAAGCTTTGGTTTCCTGGTAGACCATGGAGGAGGTGTCTCGGCAGTGGACCAGTGTTAAATGGCACCGCTGTGTCCTGCAATGAGTGGAGGTCAGAGAGGGGAACCAGTGAGCACTGTAGGGGACACTTCCGAAAGCAACGGGGCGATTTTGCAGCTTTGGACCAGCGTTCAGCAGCACTGCAGAGGAAAACGTAAGCATTCTATTTATTTTCTACAAGTAGTGGGCTAGATTCAGGTAGGAGATACGACGGCGTATCTCCAGATACGCCGTCGTATCTCTGAGTTGCGGCGTCGTATCTATGCGCCTGATACTTAGAATCAGTTACGCATAGATTTGACTAAGATCCGACCGTCGTATCTTAGTTGCAATTTTACGCTGGCCGCTAGGTGGCGCTTCCGACGATTTACGCGAGGAATATGCTAATTAGGTAGATACACCGATTCACAAACGTACGTATGCCCGGCGCATTTTTTTACGTCGTTTACGTTAGGCTTTTTCCGGCGTAAGGTTGCTCCTGAGTCTATGAGGCGTACGCAATGTTAAGTATGGACGTCGTTCCCGCGTCGAATTTTGAAATTTTTACGTCGTTTGCGAATAGGGCTGTACGTAAGTTACGTTCACGTCTAAAGCATTGACTATTTGCGGCGGAATTTCGAGCATGCGCACTGGGATTCTTTTACGAGCGGCACATGCGCCGTTCGTAAAAAAAAATTCAAATACGTGGGGTCACATGAAATTTGGATAAAACACGCCCACATCATCCAAATTTGAATTAGGCGGGCTTACGCCGGAGCACATACGTTACGCCGCCGTAACCTAGGGAGCAAGTTCATTCAAAATACGGAACTTGCGCCCTAATTTACAGCGGCGTAACGTATCTGAGATACGTTACGCCCGCCGATAGATACACCATTGTATCTGAATCCGGGCCCAGTACTGCGGCCCAAAGATGATATAACACCAGCAGGGAGAAGTTCCCCTGACAGTTCCAAACTGCCAGGAGACACCTGCTGGTGGACCCCAGTACTGCAAGCCAAATGATAAATATTTCCAGCGGAACCTTTCCGGACCCAGAAGATCAACGCTTCCGGTAGCTTTGGTTTCCTGGTAGACCATGGAGGAGGTGTCTCGGCAGTGGACCAGTGTTAAATGGCACCGCTGTGTCCTGCAATGAGTGGAGGTCAGAGAGGGGAACCAGTGAGCACTGTAGGGGACACTTCCGAAAGCAACGGGGCGATTTTGCAGCAGTGGACCAGCGTTCAGCAGCGCTGCAGAGCAAAACTTAAGCATTCTATTTCTTTTCTACAAGTAGTATGTTCTTGCTTGAGGTCTGTTTACTGACATGTCAGGGTTGCTATAAACCACTATATCAGGCAAATGTTCTGAAATATCTTTACTCCTTGTATCCGAGGTCCTATATAATCATAAAAAATAAGGTACAGCGTTGGCTGCATGCTCAGATAATTCACTGCTCTCTGGTCTGCTCAAATGGCTCAGCTGGGAATTGAGTTGCAGAATTATTTGCTATCTGCCACTTCCTGCCTCTCATTTAATCAATCAGTCTCCACACAAGGGAATACGGTCTGCCATTCCCGTTCTATCGGTCCTGCTCTGGGATTTATCAGCTCTGCAGCCTGTGCTGTGACATAACTGATATGAGGGAGGCTTTCTAGAGCACGGGAGAGTAAATATACTGTAACTACAATAAGAGTAATATCAGCATAAATTTAAAGTGTCACTCTGTTTTGTCTTATGTATGTATTATACAGGGCCAACAATATACACAGCGCTTTACATACTGTACATTCACATTCAGTCCCTGCCCTCAAGCAGCTTACAGTCTAAAGCAGCCCATAGGTTATGGAATTTTCTTTCCTTCAACCACGGGTTGCAGATTATTGCAATTTCTCGCACCCACTAATGAGTTCACTTCTGCTTTAAGCTGTCACGGAACAGAAATAAAGGGAGAGTCTTCCAATGAGACTCTTATTGTGATGACAGCTGTCTAAAAGGAAATGTAGTCTAGTCTCGAGTAATTTCCTCACTTCCTGTTGTATTTATTGTACAGGAAGTGAAAGGAAATCTCCCCAGTGGGGCTAGGGTGGAAAACTCATAGGCCCGGATTCACATACCTCGGCGCATAGTTATGCCAGCGTAGCGTATCGAATATACGCTACGCCGACGTAGCGCAGAGCGGCGAGCACAGTATTCACAAAGCAAATGCTCCCAGCGTTGCGCTGGCGTAACGAAAATTCCTAGGTGTAAGCCGGCCTAATTCAAAGTAGGTGGAAGTGGGCGTGATCCATTTAAATGAACCGTGACCCCATGCAAATGATGGGCCAGAACGAACGGCGCATGCGCCGTCCCGTGGACGCTTCCCAATGCGCATGCTCAGAATCACATCGGAACGAACGCCTAAGATACGTCGAATCGCTGCCTACGACGTGAACGTAACCTACGCCCAGCCCTATTCACGTACTACGTAAACGACGTAAAATACGACGACTGTGTTCCCTGGTGCATTGATGCTGCTGACTTACACCTGCTTTATGAGGCATAACTTTACGCCAGACGTACCACTTACGTAAACTGCGTATCTTACTGCGACGGGGGCAAGTACGTTCGTGAATCGGCGTATCTCAGTCATTTGCATATTCGAAGCGTAAATCAATGGGAGCGCCCCTTGCGGCCAGCGTAAATATGCGCCCACGATACGACGGCGTAGGAAACTTACATCGGTCGGATGAAGCCTAATTTCAGGCGTTTCTTGATTTCAAAGTCAGGCGCATAGATACAATGGCGCATCTGTGCACTTACGCGCCGTATCTCGAGATACGTCGGCGTAAGTGCTACGTGAATCCGGGCAATAGACTTTACCCATTCTCTACTCCAGTGGTCTCCAAATTGCGGCCCAGGGGTCAGATGCGCCCCTTTGCATGCTTTTATCCGGCCCTTGGGGCTCCACTTCATTAGTGTCAGTAGAAGGAATAGTTTCCTATCGTTGGTGTTAGTGGAAAGACTAGTACCCCATCATTGGGGTCAGTGGGAGGAATAATACCCCATCGTTGATGTCCATGGGAGGAATAGTACCCCATTGTTGATGTCCATGGGAGGAATAGTACCCCGTTGTTGATGTCCATGACGCATGCTCGGAAACAATTCGACGCATGCTTGAAAGCATTGAACTTCATTTTCTCGTCTCGCCATAGTGTTGTACGTCACCGCGTTCTTGACGGTCGAAAGTTCAGAGAACTTTTGTGTGACCGTGTGTAGGCAAGCCAAGCTTGAGCGGAATTCCATCGGAAAAACCATCCAAGGTTTTTCCGACGGAAAATCCGATTGTGTGTACAGGGCATAACAGGAATTATGCCCCATTGTTGGAGTCAGTGGGAGGAATAATTTCTTACACCAGTGGGAGGAAAAGTGCCAGAAGGGCCAGATAAAGGAAGCGAAAGGGGGCATCTGGCTCCTGGGTCACAGTTTGGAGACCTCCGCTCTAGTTCAGCCAACAGTGTTCAGTAGAGTTGAGGTCATGGCTCCGTGCAGAACACCTGAGTTCCTCCACACCAAACTCATCAAATATGTTTTCATGGAGCTTTGCTCAGGGGCACAGTCATGGTGGAACGGAAAAGGACCTCTTACCAGGGGCAGACTGACAACTCATGGGGCCCCCGGGCAATAGGAGATTATGGGGCCCCCGGCAATAGGAGATTATGGGGCCCCCGGCAATAGGAGATTATGGGGCCACACATTATACACACACACACACACATACAGTATACATACACATTATACACACACAGACACACAATATACACAAACACACAGTATACATACACACACAGATACAGTATACACACACAGTATACACACACACACATACAGTATACACACACAGAGACACACACACACACACAGTATACACACACAAATACAGTATACATACACAGACACACAATATACACACACACATACAGTATATATACACAGTATACACACACACACAGTATACACACACAAATATAGTATACACACACAGTATACATACACACACAGTATACACACACAAATATAGTATACACACACAGTATACATACACACAGAATACACACACTGAAAAAGTACTGGAGAGGCGGGGCAGCTATAATCTTGGTATTCTTTTAAAAAAACACAGATTTTTACATACTGTCCCTGGTTTTACTGAGGCAACCCTGATGGGGCCCCTTAGTGGCATGGGGCTCTTGGGCAGTGCCCGAATGGTCAGTCCGCCCCTGCCTCTTACTATATTTACGGTCACAGTTTAGCCTTTAAGGCAGGGGTGCCCAACCAGTGGCCCGGGGGCCACATGTGGCCCACGGAGCCCTCTGATGTGGCCCGCGACCTCCTGCTCTGGGATTGAATAGAATACTGTTATTAAAGGTCAGTTTATTACTAAAACTACAGTGTATGTATAAGGCCGCGTACACACGACCGGTCCATCCGATGAGAATGGTCCGACAGACCGTTTTCATCGGTTCACCGCTGAAGTGGCCTGATGGTCTGATGTGCGTACACACCATCAGTTCAAAATTCGATCGGGTCAGAACGCGGTGACATAAAACACACAACGTGCTGAAAAAAACGAAGTTCAATGCTTCTGAGCATGCGTCAACTTGATTCTGAGCATGCGCGGGTTTTGAACCGATGCTTTTGTGTACTAACCATCGGTTTGATTTTACAGCAAGTTCTCTAATTTTTGTCCGAAGGACAACAGACCGATGGGCCGTACACACGGTCGGTTTGGACCGATGAAAACAAATCTGAAAAAATCCTTCAAAGTAGCGCTAAAACAAAGAAGATTATAGGAGTCCCACAATCATAAAAAATGAAAGGTTTATTTAAAACTTGTATAAGTCTCAAAAGCAACAGTCTCCAGGTTGTCAGTTCTGTGATACAACACAGTACAGTGTAAGCTGACCGCTTGTAAGTGATCCTACGAACCAATAGACACAGAGTTAAGAGTCACTGAAGCGTGTCTGCACTCCGCAGACCTCTCCCATAGATGGAAAGTCTCACAAGTGATGAGCTTGTGACAGAAGCTGTGGGTACTGTATCGCTCTCTTACCATAACCCGAAGGGATGTATGGGACGTGCAGATAAACAGATGATCCGTCAGCTGTAGAGGGGAGGAAGGACGCTGTCAGACCCCGTGCTGTGTGAACAGTCGCAGCGCGCGCTCCTCTCAGACGAAACAGGACGTCTCACTGGCGCTGAGTGGGGGGCGGTGCTGACCTCGCTGATTGATGGGATGGGGGATCAGAAGTTAGGCTATGACAAGCCAACTGAAGCGGAGAGCTGAATGGATACACAGGCGTTCTGGATCGTAAAATCAGAAGGATTCTGTGTAGTAGTCCATATGGAGGTGTTAACTCATTACACTGGCTACAATCTGGAGATAGCTGCTGCCACCACACTAAGACGACATGTATCGGGACTGAGCCCTTCATCAGGTCAATAGGAAGTGGCTGGGAGGGATTAATTTATAGGAGACCGATACCTGTGGGACAGGACTTGGCCGTGCAGTATGCGCCTCAATCATATGTGACTTAGCAGCAACAGCCTGTTTAGTAAAATACATGGACAATATCATATACATAAAACATCTTAAAAAAAAAAAAAAAAAAAAAAAACAACATTAATAACATACAACGCCGAACAAAATGGGGTAAAATTGCAGAAAATAAATGGATAAATGAAGTGAGATGCACGAGAGAAGGAGGGAGGAAGAGGGGAAAGGCTGGAGTAATATGAAACCTGGTAAAGAGAAGGAACATAAAAAATAAATAAAAACATGTTTTTATTTTTTATTTTTTTTATTTATTTATTTTTTATGTTCCTTCTCTTTACCAGGTTTCATATTACTCCAGCCTTTCCCCTCTTCCTCCCTCCTTCTCTCGTGCATCTCACTTCATTTATCCATTTATTTTCTGCAATTTTACCCCATTTTGTTCGGCGTTGTATGTTATTAATGTTGTTTTTTTTTTTTTTTTTATTTTTTTTTTTTTTTTTAAGATGTTTTATGTATATGATATTGTCCATGTATTTTACTAAACAGGCTGTTGCTGCTAAGTCACATATGATTGAGGCGCATACTGCACGGCCAAGTCCTGTCCCACAGGTATCGGTCTCCTATAAATTAATCCCTCCCAGCCACTTCCTATTGACCTGATGAAGGGCTCAGTCCCGATACATGTCGTCTTAGTGTGGTGGCAGCAGCTATCTCCAGATTGTAGCCAGTGTAATGAGTTAACACCTCCATATGGACTACTACACAGAATCCTTCTGATTTTACGATCCAGAACGCCTGTGTATCCATTCAGCTCTCCGCTTCAGTTGGCTTGTCATAGCCTAACTTCTGATCCCCCATCCCATCAATCAGCGAGGTCAGCACCGCCCCCCACTCAGCGCCAGTGAGACGTCCTGTTTCGTCTGAGAGGAGCGCGCGCTGCGACTGTTCACACAGCACGGGGTCTGACAGCGTCCTTCCTCCCCTCTACAGCTGACGGATCATCTGTTTATCTGCACGTCCCATACATCCCTTCGGGTTATGGTAAGAGAGCGATACAGTACCCACAGCTTCTGTCACAAGCTCATCACTTGTGAGACTTTCCATCTATGGGAGAGGTCTGCGGAGTGCAGACACGCTTCAGTGACTCTTAACTCTGTGTCTATTGGTTCGTAGGATCACTTACAAGCGGTCAGCTTACACTGTACTGTGTTGTATCACAGAACTGACAACCTGGAGACTGTTGCTTTTGAGACTTATACAAGTTTTAAATAAACCTTTCATTTTTTATGATTGTGGGACTCCTATAATCTTCTTTGTTTTAGCGCTACTTTGAAGGATTTTTTCAGATTTGTTTTCTTCTTTCACACCACTCCTGGTGTGCATGTCCTTTTAGCTGCCAATCAATGTTGATTTTTTAATACATGATATGTTTGCATCTTTTAGTTACATTTGCTTTTAGGTGCAATCTTACATTCGGACATTTTTGGCGCTGACTTTGTTTTGTTTGTCATTGGACCGATGAAACTGGACTTAAGGCTTGGACCGACCGTGTGTACGCGGCCTAAGCATATCTGTTCTGAAATGGTTACTGGGCTGCTACCAAACTGATCCGCAGATGCAGAGCAGCGTCTGAGCCATAGACTTCTGTTATTACCTGCAAGTTTGGTGAGCTTCCTGAAAGTGCACTAAACCTGCAGAATATAATAGAAGTCTATTGCAAAGTGCAGAAAAGCCAAAGGTACACTGCGTTGCACCCGCTGTACGGGTAAACCTCAGCTCATCAGTGTGAAAGCAGCCCAACCCAAATGGACCCTCTATTCACCTCTAAGGAGTGGCAGATGTAAACTGACTTGTGTCCTACCTCCAATCTGATATGCATATGCAGAGCGGACATGGACCTGCCATCCGCCCGCTCCGCTGATTGTGGCCCGCGACCGGTTACCAATTCGCTTAAGTGGCCCTCACACTTCAAAAGGTTGGGCACCCCTGCTTTAAGGCAATTCATTGTTTTCTAATTTGTATGTTTTCCATTTTCCTTTGCATTCTTTTGCCTTCTTGTGTACAGAATGAGGTTTGCTTTCCATTTGTTTTATACCCAATGATAATGTATATATTGTAATTCAGCCTTGTTAATTAATCTGCCCATTTTTTCCTCTTGATGATTTAGCCATTCCAGCTTGTGCTTCCAGGAGAAGTGAAACCAGACAGCAGCACTGCCAAGAGATCCCAGACAACTGGCCACTTGGTGGTCAGCATGCCAAAGGTATGTACAATCCATATGGGCTTTTTTTTATTTTTATTTTTTTATTGCTATTTTCTTACTTGATATTTTGCTAGAGCCTGTCCTAATAAAATGAGGATGGGATGGAAACACGACAAAGAGAATGTATCACATTTTAACAATATTTTTTTCCCTGCTAATCAACACATTTTAAACAGAACTTAAAAATGCTAAAGTAATTATTTTAAAAATCAATGTTTTAATTATGCTAGTATAATTACCTAAAATGCTCTCTGTATATTTATGAACATTTAAGTGTATCTAAAAAACAAAACTCCCTTTTAGTTTTAGCTAATTCGGGAGAGTTAAAGCTAAAGTTAAAGAATTCCTGTCTTAAAAAGGAGGTCCGCCTTAAAAAATAAAAAAACATATTTAACCACTTAAGACCCGGACCTTTAGACAGCTAAAGGACCCGGCCAGTTTTTGCGATTCGGCACTGCGTCACTTTAACTGACAATTGCGCGGTCGTGCGACGTGGCTCCCAAACAAAATTGGCGTCCTTTTTTCCCCACAAATAGAGCTTTATTTTGGTGGTATTTGATCACCTCTGTGGTTTTTATTTTTTGCGCTATAAACAAAAATAGAGCGACAATTTTGAAAAAAATTCAATATTTTTTACTTTTTGCTATAATAAATATCCCCCCAAAATATATAAAAAATACAAATTTTTCCTCAGTTTAGGCCGATACGTATTCTTCTACCTATTTTTGGTAAAAAAAAATGCAATAAGCGTTTATCGATTGGTTTGCGCAAAATTTATAGCGTTTACAAAATAGGGGATAGTTTCATTGCATTTTTATAAATGTTTTTTTTTTTACTACTAATGGCGGCGATCAGCGATTTTTTTCATGACTGCGACATTATGGCGGACACTTCGGTACAATTTTGACACATTTTTGGGACCATTGTAATTTTCACAGCAAAAAATGCATTACAAATGCATTGTTTACTGTGAAAATGACAATTGCAGTTTGGGAGTTAACCCCTTCAGCGCCCCCTAGTGGTTAAGTGTGACCTCATTTGTGTTTCTAACTGTAGGGGGGTGTGGCCGTAGGCGTGACATCATTGATTGTGTTTCCCTATAAAAGGGAACACACGATCAATCACGGCGCCACAGTGAAGAACGGGGAAGCCGTGTTTACACACAGCTCTCCACGTTCTTCAGCTCCGGGGAGCGATCGCGGGACTCCAGCGGCGATCGGGTCCCGTGGTCACGGAGTTTCGGACCGCGACCCACGGCTGGGCACTTAAAGAGGACGTACCTGTACGTGCTTGTGCCCAGCCGTGCCATCCTGCCAACGTATATGTGCAGGAGGCGGTCCTTAAGTGGTTAAAGCCAGCAGCTACAAATACTGCAGCTGCTGACCTTTAATAAATGGCCACTTACCTGTCCAGGGTGCCCGTGATGTCGGCAGCCGAAGCTGATCAATCGCTCGTCTCTCTGCTGCCCCTGCCGCCATCCTCGGTGAGGGAATCAGGAAGTGAAGCGTTGCAGCTTTACTTCCCGGTTCCCTACTGCGCATGCGCGAGTCACGCTGCACGTCCCCGCTGTCTTCTAGGACCAGTGTGTTTCCCAGAAGACAGAGGGAGAGTGGCATGACCCCTGCGGGAGTCTATGCCCGGAAGTGGGTGCCAATACCTGTATTATACAGGTATCTGCACTCCCCTCCCCCCTGAAAGGTGCCAAATGTTACACTGGAGGGGGGAGGGTTCCAAAAAGGAGAGGTTCCATTTTTGTGTGGTCCTCCGCTTTAAGGACCGAGACTATTTTTCAAACTTGTTTACAAGTTAAAATCATTTTTTGCTAGAAAATTACTTGGAACCCCCAAACATTATATATTTTTTTTCTAACACCCTAGAGCAGGGATCCTCAAACTACGGCACTCCAGCTGTTGCGGAACTACACATCCCATGAGGCATTGTAAAACTCTGACATTCACAGACATGACTAGGCATGATGGGAATTGTAGTTCCTGAACAACTGGAGGGCCGTAGTTTGAAGACCCCTGCCCTAGAGAATAAAATGGCGGTCGTGGCAATACTTTTTGTCACACCGTATTTGCCCACTTTTTATTGAATTGAAAAATTAAAAACAACAGTAAAGTTAGCCCAATTTTCTTTTTATATTGTGAAAGATGATGTTTCACCGAGTAAATTGATACCCAACATGTCACGCTCTTGGATAGGCAACAAACTTTTACCCCTTAAAATCTTCATAGGCAACATTTAAAAAATTCTACAGGTTGCATGTTTAGAATTACAGAGGAGGTCTAGGGATAGAATTATTGCTCTCACTACTGATCACGGCGATACCTCACGTGTGTGGTTTGAACACAGTTTTCATATGCGGACGCTACTCACGTATGCGTTCGCTCCTGCAAGCAAGCGTTTACATTTTTTTTTTCTCATTTATTTTACCTTTTATTTTTATTTTTACACTGTTCTTTAAAAAAAAAAAAAAAAATTGTATGGCTTTTATTTCTATTACAAGGAATGTAAACATCCCTTGTAATAGAAAAAAGCATTGAAGGTCCTCTTAAATATGAGATCTGGGGATCAAAAAGACCTCACATCTCATATTTACACTAAAATGCAATAAAAAAAAAAATGTCTCTTTAACCACTTCCATAACGGGCACTTATACACCTTCCCGCCCAGACCAATTTTTAGCTTTCAGTGCTGTTGCACTTTGAATGACAATTGCGCGGTCGTGCTACACTATTGTGGGCACTGATCGGCATCCATTGTAAGCACTGATTGGCATCCGTTATTTCTGTCATCCCTGGTGGTCTAGTGTGTGTTTTGCATCCCTGGTGGTCCAGTGTGGGCATCCTCGGGGGGGGGGGGCTGTGCTGATAATCGATCAGCACAAACCCCCCCCCCTGTCACAGGAGAAGCCAATCGGCTCTCCTCTACTCGCGTCTGACAGACACGAGTGAGGAAAAGCCGATTACTGTCTTTTCCTGTTTACATCGTGATCAGCCGTGATTGGACACGGCTGATCACGTGGTAAAGAGTCTCCGTCCGAGACTCTTTACCTGGATCGGTGTTGCAGGGTATCAGACTGACACCCTGCAACAACGATCGCCGCGATGAGCGCCCCCGGGGCCCGCAGCGGCTCAATATCCTGAGGACGTCATATGACGTCCACTCAGGGTATTGAAACCACTTTGCCGACGTCAATCTGCAATTGGCAGGCGGCAAGTGGTTAAAAGCTATGGGTGGGAGTGACGTTTTGACGTCGCTTCCGCCCTGCAATGGTATGGAGAGAGGTGGGGGCCATCTTCCCCTCACTCAGCTTCATACCACAGATGGGAGCAGACGTTGTAGCTGCAAAGGGTGGGCCAACTCAATATTGAACCCTACGGACTAAGACTGGGATGCCATTAAAGTGTTTGTAAACCCTTACAGACCACTTTAAAGCTTTAAAGTTCACCCATTTGTAAAAAAAAAAATTTTCTCCCCTTAGCTTCCTGCTCGTTCGGTCTAGGGGAATCGGCTATTTGTATTAAAATATGAGCCGTACTTACCCGTTTTCGAGCTGCATCTTCTTCCGTCGCTTCCGGGTATGGGTCTTCGGGAGCGGGCGTTCCTTCTTGAGTGACAGCCTTCCGAGAGGCTTCCGACGGTCGCATCCATCGCGTCACTCGTAGCCGAAAGAAGCCGAACGTCGGTGCGGCTCTATACTGCGCCTGCGCTCCGACGTTCGGCTTCTTTCGGAAAATCGTGACGCGATGGATGCGACCGTCGGAAGCCTCTCGGAAGACTGTCAATCAAGAAGGAACGCCCATTCCCGAAGCCCATACCCGGAAGCGACGGAGAGGATGCATCTCGTAAACGGGTAAGTACTGCACATATTTTAAAATAAATAGCCGATTCCCCTAGTAAAAACGAGCATCCATCTAAGGGGAAAAAGTGCCCTCTAAGGGTGAACCCCCGCTTTAACCTACAGGTAAGTCCAGATTAAAGGGGTTGTAAAGGAACATTCTATGCATTAAGGTGAAATAACATTAGAGCATTAGCGGCCTCCCCGAGCCCCCGTTTACTTACCTGACCCCTTTAAAAGTCCTGTGCTGTGAACGTGCTGGCTTCTCGGTCGGCTTCTCGGCTCATTCATTGTTTGATTGAAAAAACAGCGCAGCACTGGATTCGCGCTGCTGTCAATCATATCCAATGAAGGGGGGGGGGGGGCGGGCCGAGTGATACAGTAAGCTGCTATATCCGCCGGCTGTATCACAGGAACGCGCCCGCAAGAACTTTCCACCATGCGAGAGAGCTCGCATGAAGGTGTAAAGTTCTTGTGGGGGGAGCTGAGACCGTCGCGAGGGACCCCAGAAGACCAGGTTCAGGGTCACTCTGTGCAAATTGAGCTGCACAGTGGAGGTAAGTATAACATGTTTGTTATTTATATAAAAAAAAAAAATCTCTTTAGTGTTCCTTTAATGCCGCGTACACACGGTCGTTTTTTGTCTTGTAAAAAAACTTTGTTTTTTATCATGAAAAAAAACGAAGTTTTTCAAACTTTATTTTAAAAAACGACATTGCCCACACCATTGTTTTTTCAAAATGCTCTAGCAAAGCGCAGTTACGTACAACACGTGGACGGCACTCTGTTCCATTCAAGCTCCCGTCTCATAACTTGCTTCTGAGCATGCGCGGGTTTAAAACGTTGTTTAAAACGTCGTTTTAGCCCACACACGATCATTTTTTATGACACAAAAAACGACATTTTGAAAAACGACATAAAAAATTGAAGCATGTTCGAATTTTTTTTTTACGTTTTTCAGAAGACCTAAAACAACAACGTTTTGCCCACACACGATCATTTTAAATGACGTTTTTAAAAATGTCGTTTTTTTTCATCACAAAAAACGTCCCTGTGTACGCGGCATAAGGCTCACCTGTAGGTGCAACAAATATCTCCTAAACCTACATGGTTTAGGAGATATTTGCTGAAAAGACTGCACCTATGTCTACAGCGCATGCACGCCGTAGACAACGGCGCAGGCGCACTGAGCGCGCTGTTATTGAAGGCGATCATGCCGTCACTGACTGCTTCCGCGCACATGTGCAGGAGTGATGTCATTGCGGCTCCGGCCGGAAGTCATTTGAGTATCATGGTGGCGGCGGAGGAGAGGAACGAGAGTCACTTCGGGGGCTTCGATCTCGAGTAAGTAATTAATAATGAGCTAGCATTCTGTGCATACTAGCTCATTATGCCTTTCTCTTGCAGGTTTTTTTTTAAATTAATGTATTAGAGGGTTTACTTTCTCGTTAAAGTTCATGTGCGTGTAAAGGCAGGTGTCCCAATACTTTTGGCAATACAGTGTATGTGAACAGCCTTCATTGGAAATAATGCTTTTTTTTTTTGATGACATGCGCATTTATGCTTTTCGCATCGCATCTGATTCGCATAGATAACGCATGAGTGTGAACCGGCGGCGGCACTCATACCTTGGCCTACCTCTGATTTCCAATCAGAAGAATTTGGGGCGAAGTAAATAGACCCTCAATGAGACTGCAAATATTTCATAAATCCCGAATGAGATCAATTATTCCGATTCTTGCGACTAATCCTCTGTACATTCAGAATACGCCTGGATTTTGTATAGAACTGTTCAGATGAAAGCATTGTTTGCTAAACGGTGTTTTAGAAACAGCGGTGTGTTCCCCTAGCTAATCTCCACCAGACCCGGCAATACCGCGGCAGAGTCGGCAGGAGGAAATGTTAATCTGCCGCTACTTTGTGATTGCGGCGCAGGAAACGTCCAATGAAGTGGATGTGCTTAGGAAGTGTTTTGTGACTGCGTAGGTGTAAGCTGTTCTGTGTACGTCTGCAGCTGATTTCCACAGTCTGCCTGACATTCATCTTACGGGATTTGTAAGCCGCGTTCTTTACTGACGCACCCGAGCAACAGGAAAATTACCGGCGGATTGATATGACCAGACCGGCCTTTGGGGAAAAAGAATGACCTTAAACTGAACTCCAGGCAAACTGCTAAATTCCCAGACAACATACTTATATAGGGGCTCTTTTCCTGCCAAAGAATTTGCATTTGTGTTTGTAGCACTACCCCCATGGGGGCCGCTTGGTATATTGGGTTCTCTATTCTTCTGCCTCGTCTCTGAGAACAACCTCAGCCCCACTGATGCACCAGGTTAAAGCGGACAGTGTTGCCAACCTACCAGATTGAAATTTACTGGCACGACACCCGAAATGTATTTTTGATTTATTTACGATATAATAAGGGCAAATTATTTAGTCACATCACTCCCTGCCTCCATCCCCCTCTGCCAACACCCCCCTCTCCCGTGCCACAGTCTCCCCCTGCTTCCAATCTCCCCCAGGCCCCCTGCCTCCAATAACCTCCTGCCTCCATCGTCCCCTGCCACCATCCCCCTCTGCGGTGCCACTAACACCCCCTGCCTCCAATCTCCCCCAGGCCCCCTGCCTCCAATAACCTCCTGCCTCCATCGTCCCCTGCCCCCATCCCCCTCTGCGGTGCCACCAACAACCTGTGTCTCCAATCCCCACCCTCTGCGGTGCCACCACCCCCCTCTGCGGTGCCACAATCACCCCCTGCCACTAACACCCCCTGCCTCCAATCTCCCCCAGGCCCCCTGCCTCCAATCACTCCTGCCTCCATCGTCCCCTGCCACCATCCCCCTCTGCGGTGCCACTAACACCCCCTGCCTCCAATCTCCCCCAGGCCCCCTACCTCCATCGTCCCCTGCCCCCATCTCCCTCTGCGGTGCCACCAACAACCCGTGTCTCCAATCTCCCGCAGGCCCCCTGCCTCCAATCACTCCTGCCTCCATTGTCCCCAGCCCCCATCCCCCTTTGCGGTGCCACCAACAACCCGTGGCTCCAATCCCCACCCTCTGCGCTGCCACCACCCCCCTCTGCGGTGCCACAATCACCCCTGCCACTAACACCCCCTGCCTCCAATCTCCCCCAGGCCCCCTGCCTCCAATCACTCCTGCCTCCATCGTCCCCTGCCACCATCCCCCTCTGCGGTGCCACTAACACCCCCTGCCTCCAATCTCCCCCAGGCCCCCTGCCTCAAATCACCCCCTGCCTCCATCGTCCCCTGCCCCCATCCCCCTCTGCGGTGCCACCAACATACCGTGTCTCCATCCCCCACCCTCTGCGGTGCCACCACCCCCCTCTGCGGTGCCACAATCACCCCCTGCCACTAACACCCCCTGCCTCCAATCTCCCCCTGCCTTCATCCCCCTCTGCGGTGCCGCTGCAGCCACCATCACCTCCTGCCTCCAATCACCCCCTGCCTCCAATCTCCATGCGCAGTTCCAAGCCAAACCGATCTTGGCTATTTTTACTGGCACATTCCCGCAACCACGGACATTTGCGAATGGGGGGGAAAAAGTGCCAGTTTTTACGGACTGTGGGGCAGATCCTCAAAGAAATTACGCCGGCGTATCTGTTGATACGCCGCGTAATTTCAAATTTTGCGCGTCGTATCTTTGTTTTGGTATCCACCAAACAAGATACGACGGCATCTGTGTTAGATCTGACAGGCGTATGCCTTAGTACGCCGTCGGATCTAAGATGCAATTTTCCGGCGGCCGCTGTGTGGCGTTCACGTCGTAATCCGCGTCGAGTATGCAAATTAGCTTTTTCCGACGAACGTACGAGCGGCCGTCGCATTCTTTTACGTCGTTTCTGTTCGGCTTTTTCCGGCGTATAGTTAAAGCTGCTATCTGGTGGCGTTCTCAATGTTTAGTATGGCCGTCGTTCTCGCATATAATTTTGAAAATTTTACATCGTTTGCATAAGTCGTCCGTGAATGGGGCTGGACGCCATTTACGTTCACGACGAAAACAATGACGTCCTTGTGACGTCATTTGGAGCAATGCACCCTGGGAGTTTTGACGGACGGGGCATGCGCAGTTCGTTCGGCGCGGGGACGCGCTTCATTTAAATGAAACACGCCCCCTACTTGCCGCATTTGAATTCCGCGCCCTTACGCCGCGAGAGATACACTACGCCGCCGTAACTTACGGCGCAAATTCTTTCAGGATTCAAAGATTTGCAAAGTAAGTTACAGCGGCGTAGCGTATCTCACATACGCTGCGCCCACGCAAATGTATGTGGATCTGCCCCTGTCCGTAAAAATACGGACAGTTGGCAACACTATAAGTGGAGTTCCACACGTTTTTTTTTTGTTTATTAAAAGTCAGCAAGCTACAAAAAGTGTAGCCGCTGACTTTTAATAAACAGACACTCCCCTGTCCTATGGTCCAGTGATGCGGCCACCCGGAGCCTCTCTCCCCTCCCCCTCCTCTCTACAGCACTGTCATAGCAACTGTGGGCACCCGGCCGTTACAGCTTACGGCTTCACGGGCCAGGTGCGCACTGCGCATGCGCGAGTCACGCTGCGCTCTGCTGTTGGCCAGGCAATCTTCTGGGACCTGTGACGTGTCAGGGAGGGGCTGCCCCGGGTGAGAGGAGGAGTCTCCTAGGCAGCCAAGAAGAGGAAGGAGGACGTGGGAAAGTCCCACTAAAAATAAGGTACAGACTCCCCCCCTAAAGACATGGTTGGATGAGTTTGGCATGAAGGAACGCAAGTGGCCTGCACAGAGTCCTGACCTCAACCCTACTGAGCAGATTTGGGCTGAATTAACCACTTAACCCCCAGACCATATTGCTGGTCAAAGACCAGAGCACTTTTTGCGATTCGGCACTGCGTCGCTTTAGCTGACTATTGCGTGGTCATGCGACGTGGCTCCCCACAAATAGAGCTTTCTTTTGGTGGTATTTGATCACCTCTGCGTTTTTTTTAAGCTTTTGCGCTATAAACAAAAATAGAGCGACAATTTAAAAAAAAAATAATATTTTTTACTTTTTGCTATAATAAATATCCCCCAAAAATATATAAAAAAAATGTTTTTTTCCTCAGTTTAGGCCAACATATTTTTACACATATCCTCTACATATTTTTTGTATAAAAAAAATCGCAATAAGCGTTTATTGATTGGTTTGCGCAAAAGTTATAGCGTTTACAAAATAGTTGGTATTTTTATGGCATTTTTATTAATATTTTTTTTTTACTAATGGCAGCGATCAGCGATTTTTTTTCCCGGTACTGCGACCTTATGGCGGACACTTTTGACACATTTTTGGAACCATTGGCATTTTTATAGCGATCAGTGCTATAAAAATGCATTGATTACTATAAAAATGCCACTGGTAGTGAAGGGGTTAAGTATGTTCCCTGGGTGTGTTCTAACTGTAGAAGGGGGGGTGGCCTCACTAGGGTAAATCACTGATCTTCTGTTCATACATTGTATGAACAGAAGATCAGCATATCTCTCCTTGACAGGACCGGGAGCTGTGTGTTTACGCGCAGGAGTCGGGGGCGAGTCACACGCCCCTAGTGGCCTGCGCGAGAGCCGACGTATAGCTACGGGCTCTCGCGCAGGGGAGCCGACCTGCCGCCATAAAATGACGGCGGCTGGTCGGAAAGTAGTTAAAGAAAAGGAAAAGTACAGTAACATGTATTATAACATGAAAAATCAGTATACAATGTCTCATATTAAATATTTTAAGACCATTAGAAGGTACTTGGTAAATACTGACTCTCATCAATTAACCACTTCAATACCGGACACACGATCGGACCTTTGTCCGACCAAAATCGCATCGGATTTCCATCGGAGTAAAAGAGAACATGTTCTCTACCTAAACTCCGATGGAATTCATCAGAATTTCTGATGGAATTACTCCGATGGGGCATACGCACAGTCGGAATTTCCGATATAAAAAGTCCAGACTTTTTCCATCTGACATTCCAATCGTGTGTCTGGGACGTCCGCAGATTGGATCTCCCATCCTGGGCAGGCGTCATATGACGCCCCGGCTCCCAGGCGGCATAGGGAGCCAATGCACTTGTCCGGCGGCCGCGATGCCCGCCGGGCACCCGCAATCGCTTGTGACAGAGCAGGAACGTGGCTCTGTGTGTGTAAACACACAGAGCCACGTCCTGTCAGGAGAGAGGAGACAGATAATGTGTTCCTAGTGTATAGGAATACCGATCGGTCTCCTCGCCCAGTCAGTCCCATCCCCCCACAGTTAGAATCACTCCCTAGGTAACACATTTAACCCCTTGATCGCCCCCTAGTGTTAACTCCTTCCCTGACAGTCACATTTATACAGTAATCAGTGGCTATTTATGGCTCTGATCGCTGAATAAATGTCAATGGTCCCAAAATAGTGTCAAGTGTCTGATCTGTCCGCCGCAATTTGTCGAAGTCCTGATAAAAATCACTGATCACCACCATTACTAGTAAAAGAAATAATAATAATAAAAATGCCATAAATCAATAACCTTTTTTGTAGGCGCTATAAATTTTGCACAAACCAATCAATATACACCTTTTTTTTTTTTTTACCAAAAATATGTAGAAAAATACATACCGGCCTAAACTGAGGAAAAAAATTGTTTTAAAAAATAAATAAAAAATGGGATATTTATTATAGCAAACAGTAAAAAATATTGGCCCGGATTCACAAAGCACTTGCGCCGACGTATCTCGAGATACGCCGCGTAAGTGCAAATATGCGCCGTCGTATCTATTCGCCGGACTCAGAAACTAAGATACGCCTGAAAATAGGCTTCATCCGAACGACGTAACTTGCCTACGCCGGCGTAGAGTGGGCGCATATTTACGCTGGACGTATTTGGCGCTCCCATTGATTTTCTATTCACATATGCAAATGAGGGAGATACGCCAGAGACGATTTAGTTACATAGTTACATAGTTACATAGTTAGTCAGGTTGAAAAAAGACACAAGTCCATCCAGTTCAACCACAAAAAATAAAAAACAAAATAAAAAACACAGTAAAATCCTATACACCCAACTCCATACCCACAGTTGATCCAGAGGAAGGCAAAAAACCCCAGCAGAGCATGATCCAATTTGCTACAGCAGGGGAAAAAATTCCTTCCTGATCCCCCGAGAGGCAACCGAGATTTACCCTGGATCAACTTTACCTACAAATCTTAGTACTCAGTTTGCATGTGTTGCGCTATATAAGTTTCTCACGAACGAACGTACGTCCGATGCAGTGCGCGTAAAGTCATACGTCCGGCGTAAAGTTATGCCCCATAAAGGAGGTGTAACTCAGCAGCATCCATGGGCTGCACCAGGGAACACAAGCCGGTGTATTTTACGTAGTTTACGTAGGACGTGAATATGACTGGACGTAGGTTACGTTCACGCCGTAGGCAGTAATCCAGCGTATATTAGGCAGTTGTTCCGACGTGATTGTGAGCATGCGCACTGAGATGCGCCCATGGGACGGCGCTTGCGCAGTTGGAGATTCGTATCTGTCTGGCGCTCGGCCCATCATTTGCATGGGGTCACGCCTCATTAGCATGGCTCACGTCCACTTCCACTTACGCCGACCTACTCCTGAGAAACCCAGCGCAGATTTGAGAGGAAGTGCTTTGTGAATTCAGTGCTTGCCTCTCTGCGCTGCGTCAGCGTAGCGTAAAAGAGATACGCTACGGCGGCATAAATATGCGCCAGTGTCTGTGAATCCGGGCCATAGTGTTTTTTTTTTCAAAATTGTTGCTCTTTTCTTTTTTTTTTTATGCAGCAAAAAATAAAAACGGTAGAGTTGATCGAATACCACCAAAAGAAAGCTCTATTTGTGGTAAAAAAAAGATCAAAATGTCATTTGGGTACAGGGTTCCATGACCACACAATTGTCATTCAAAATGTTACAGCGCTGAAAGTTGGCCTGGGCAGGAAGGGGGTGAAAGTGCCCGGTATTGAAGTGGTTAAGGGCTACAGAATTTAATAGAACCGTGATGGACCTCAAGGAGAAAGAAAGTGTTGTTATTTTTAACCTAATTTAATACTTTTAGAATTCACTGGAAGCCTTCACATTATATTAATTGAGTTTCACTTCCACCATCTCCTTCTGAAATAATAAGCAGACATGAAATGACTTTATTAAGAAGAAAATGGCATTAGCCTGGTTATTACACAGCGAAATGTCTCTATGTTGTAGTTTCTATTAGTCTGTAAATTGGATTTAAAGGGGTTGTAAAGATACAATTTAAAGGGGTTGGATTTACTATTTCCGGAGGAATTGTATTTAACCAGTTAACAACCGCCCTATAGACGAAATACGTCTACAAGGCGGTTGCTTAACTCTGGGAGGACGTCCATGGACGTCCTTCCAGAATCGCGCTCCCGCGCGCCCTCTGGGGCGCGCACATGGGAATGTCCGTGATCGCCGGGTCCTCTGGACCCAGCGGATCACGGAGCACGGTAAATCGCCGCTGGTTTACCAAGCGATCACTAGTAAACAAACCGGCGTGATGACGCCGGTTCCTCCCTCTCCTCTCTGTACCGAACGGTACAGTGTGAGAGAGGAGAGGGGGAGAGCGGATGCAGCAGCAGCTGCTGAGGGCTGGATCTGTGACAAATGCAGTCACAGATCCAGCCATCCATCCCTCCCTGTGCAATACTCTGCAATTACCCCATACTCTGCAATTACCCCATACTCTGCAATACCCCCATACTCTGAAATACCCCCATACTCTGAAATACCCCCATACTCTGAAATACCCCCATACTCTGAAATACCCCCATACTCTGAAATACCCCAAAATACTCTGCAATACCCCACAATACTCTGCAACGTCGCCTATGGGGATTTTTATGTAGCGAAGTTTGGCGCCATTCCACGAGCGTGTGCAATTTTGAAGGGTAACATGTTGGGTATCTATTTACTCGGCGTAAATTCATCTTTCACATTTATGCAAAAGAATGAAGAAAAAATACTAAATTTGCTAAATTTTATAACAGAAACAAAGAAAAATTCATTTTTTTTACAGAATTTTCAGTCTTTTTTCTCTTATAGCGCAAAAAATAAAAAACCCAACGGTGATTAAATACCACCAAAAGAAAGCTCTATTTGTGTGAAAAAAAGGACGAAAATTTCATTTGGGTACAATGTTGTATGACTGAGTAATTGTCATTCAAATTGTGAGAGCACCGAAAGCTGAAAATTGGTCTGGTTATTAAGTGAGTTTACGTGCCCAGTGGTCAAGTGGTTAAAGGGGTTGTAAAGATACAATTTTGTTTTCCTAAATAGCTTCCTTTACCTTAGTGCAGTCCTCCTTCACTTACCTCATCCTTCCATTTTGCTTTTAAATGTCCTTATTTCTTCTGAGAATTCCTCACTTCCTGTCTGTAACTCCACACAGTAATGCAAGGCTTTCTCCCTGGTGTGGAGTGTCGTGCTCGCCCCCTCCCTTGGACTACTGGAGAGTCAGGATGCCCACTAACACACAGCTCCTTTCTCTATCTGCAATGTAGAGAGCGTCCTGACTCTCCTGTAGTCCAAGGGAGGGGGCGAGCACGACACTCCACACCAGGGAGAAAGCCTTGCATTACTGTGTGGAGTTACAGACAGAAGAACAGGAAGTGAGGATTTCTCAGAAGAAATAAGGACATTTAAAAGCAAAATGGAAGGATGAGGTAAGTGAAGGAGGACTGCACTAAGGTAAAGGAAGCTATTTAGGGGAAATGTTTTTACCTTTACAACTCCTTTAACCCATTCTTAGAGAACCCAGGTACCGCGCTTTGCTCGAGCATTTATTTCACAAACGTGTGTATGCAAGGCAGACTTGAGAGGAATCACGTTGAGAAAAACGTTTTTTTCCATGACATGAAAAACGGTCGTGTGTACGCGGCATTATAGTTTTATATGACCTTGGGGTATGCAGATAGATTTTTGCTGATTCAATGAGAAGCAGTATTCGCTGGGCTTATGTAAGAGGTTAAATGGCCCGTTTGCCATTATTACACCTGTGTAGGTTTGTCTATGAAAGATTTATAATTACTTACTTATTTAGCTTTATTTACTTTGATTGAACTTGACAAGTATTCTTTGCCCGGTGAAGGAGAAATGCTGGTGATGGCAGTGCATTAAGTCCCTGCTGCACCTCGCTCCACACCCGTCCTCCATGAAGTTGTTGAGCTGCTCACATGAGGAGAGAATGACGGGAGGCAGTGGCGTAACCAGAGCTATGGGCCCCCGGGGAAAAAAAAAAAAAAAATCGCCCCCCCCCCCCCCTTATATAAACATCCACTTTTTTTATAGTTACTTATTTTTTCCCCTCTTTTTATGTTTTTTTACACTTTATGTCATTGCTATTACATAGGGGGATAAAAATCCCCCTATATAATAGCACAGGTACACTGACAGGTCCTCTTTATGGAGACATTAGGGGTCTCTAGGACCCCTAATGTCACCTGGGGACCCCAAAAGAAGCTGATGAAGCACAGATCTGCTTCTTCTCTCTGGCTATAGCAGCCAGATGACTGACAGGTGAATGCAGATGTAATACACATCACTTCTGCATTCACAGCCTGGAGGGAGATCAGCAAGGAGGAAGATGCTGGTCTCCCTCCCATCTTACCTCCTGACACCCTCCCGAGCCGGTCCCGGGCTGCAGATGGGGCAGCGGATCCTGGGATTGAAGGTGAGGGGTCAGGAGGGTGGGCGGCGTCAGTACTGGAGGGGGGCACGCAGCCAGCACATATACACAATTGGCAGGCTATAGAGCCGCCGATCGTGTATATGTGAAAGTTCAACCGGTAATGGCACTGACCCCCGACACCTGCACTGACCCGACACCTGCACTGACCCGACACCTGCACTGACCCGACACCTGCACTGACCCGACACCTGCACTGACCCGACACCTGCACTGACCATGACACTGACCATGACCGGACAATGACTTGACACTGACCTGACACTGACCTGACAATGACCTGACACTGACCTGACAATGACCTGACACTGACCTGACAATGACCTGACAATGACCTGACACTGACCTGACACTGACCTGACACTGACAATGACCTGACACTGACCTGACACTGACCTGACACTGACAATGACCTGACACTGACCTGACAATGACCTGACCTGACAATGACAATGACCTGACAATGACCTGACACTGACAATGACCTGACCTGACAATGACCTGACACTGACCTGACACTGACCTGACACTGACCTGACAATGACCTGACACTGACCTGACAATGACCTGACACTGACCTGACAATGACCTGACACTGACAATGACCTGACACTGACCTGACACTGACCTGACACTGACCTGACACTGACCTGACAATGACCTGACACTGACCTGACAATGACCTGACAATGACCTGACACTGACCTGACAATGACCTGACACTGACAATGACCTGACACTGACCTGACAATGACCTGACACTGACAATGACCTGACACTGACCTGACACTGACCTGACACTGACAATGACCTGACACTGACCTGACAATGACCTGACCTGACAATGACAATGACCTGACAATGACCTGACACTGACAATGACCTGACCTGACAATGACCTGACACTGACCTGACACTGACAATGACCTGACACTGACAATGACCTGACAATGACCTGACACTGACAATGACCTGACAGGTCATTGTCAGTGTCAGGTCATTGTCAGGTCAGTGTCAGGTCATTGTCAGGTCAGTGTCAGGTCAGTGTCAGGTCAGTGACACTGACAATGACACGACACTAACACTGTTCTGACACGGACATGACAATGACACTGACCTGACCAGACACTGACAATGACACTGATACAACACTGAAAATGACACTGTTCTGACACTGACCAGACACTGACCAGACACTGACAATGACACTGATACAACACTGAAAATGACACTGTTCTGACACTGACCAGACACTGACCAGACACTGACAATGACACTGATACAACACTGAAAATGACGCTGAAAATGACACTGACACTAACCCACCTAACTCCTACAGTAGAAGTCCTGCAATACTCGCACCCCCCTCCCCCCAGCTTGGTGAAAATCCATCCTCCTCAGAGTCCTCCTTACCTCTGTCTGACTCTGCTCTTCTCCAGAACTCTCCTCAGGACGGACAGGACCCGCAGCGTCATCCACCCCCGCGGGCTGGCTCCATGCTGCAACTCCTTCCACACAGACAGCGCCGTACCGCAGAGCACCAGAGCGGAGGGGAAGACGGCGGCTCACACTTTCAGCACCTGCCGTCTCCCGCCGCCATGTTCAGAGTTTCCCGGCGCTCTGTGATTGGCCGTATGGCGGTCATGTGCGGAGGTGGGACTTCCAGCCCCACTCCTCACATGACCCCCATATGCCCAATCACAGGGCGCTGGAGGACATTAAACATGGTGGCCGCTGGCCGGTCCGGAGTCCGGACATCCGGGTCGGTGACACGGACAATTAAAATTAGGAGGAGGCACGGAAAGTCGCCCCCCCAAATGGCGCGCCCGGTGCCACAGCACCCCCTGCCCCCCCCCTTGCTACGCCAGTGACGGGAGGGCAGGGGATCGACAGTGAAGGAGAGCCGCAACTCTGCCCTGAAATAAAGAGACTAACTTGTGGACTGATCTACAGAGTCCTCCGGTGCTAGCCTCACCCCATAATGTTGCTTACTTCTCTAGCCTCACCCCATAATGTTGCTTACTTCTCTTGCCTCACCCCATAATGTTGCTTACTTCTCTTGCCTCACCCCATAATGTTGCTTACTTCTCTAGCCTCACCCCATAATGTTGCTTACTTCTCTAGCCTCACCCCATAATGTTGCTTACTTTTCTAGCCTCACCCCATAATGTTGCTTACTTCTCTAGCCTCACCCCATAATGTTGCTTACTTCTCTAGCCTCACCCCATAATGTTGCTTACTTCTCTAGCCTCACCCCATAATGTTGCTTACGTCTCTAGCCTCACCCCATAATGTTGCTTACGTCTCTAGCCTCACCCCATAATGTTGCTTACTTCTCTAGCCTCACCCCATAATGTTGCTTACTTCTCCAGCCTCACCCCATAATGTTGCTTACTTCTCTAGCCCCACCCCATAATGTTGCTTACCTCTCTAGCCTCATCCCATAATGTTGCTTACATCTCTAGCCTCACCCCATAATGTTGCTTACTTCTCTAGCCTCACCCCATAATGTTGCTTACTTCTCTAGCCTCACCCCATAATGTTGCTTACTTCTCTAGCCTCACCCCATAATGTTGCTTACTTCTCTAGCCTCGCCTCCATAATGTTGCTTACTTCTCTAGCCTCACCCCATAATGTTGCTTACTTCTCTAGCCTCTCCCCATAATGTTGCTTACTTCTCTAGCCTCTCCCCATAATGTTGCTTACTTCTCTAGCCTCACCCCATAATGTTGCTTACTTCTCTAGCCTCACCCCATAATGTTGCTTACTTCTCTAGCCTATCCCCATAATGTTGCTTACTTCTCTAGCCTATCCCTATAATGTTGCTTACTTTTCTAGCCTCACCCCATAATTTTGCTTACTTGTCTAGCCTCACCCCATAATGTTGCTTACTTTTCTAGCCTCACCCCATAATGTTGCTTACTTCTCTAGCCTCACCCCATAATGTTACTTACTTCTCTAGCCCCACCCCATAATGTTGCTTACTTCTCTAGCCTCACCCCATAATGTTGCTTACTTCTCTAGCCTCACCCCATAATGTTGCTTACTTCTCTAGCCTCACCCCATAATTGTGCTTACTTCTCTAGCCTCACCCCATAATGTTGCTTACTTCTCTAGCCTCACCTCCATAATGTTGCTTACTTCTTTAGCCTCACCCCATAATGTTGCTTACTTCTCTAGCCTCACCCCATAATGTTGCTTACTTCTCTAGCCTCACCCCATAATGTTGCTTACTTTTCTAGCCTCACCCCATAATGTTGCTTACTTCTCTAGCCTCACCCCATAATGTTGCTTACTTCTCTAGCCTCACCCCATAATGTTGCTTACTTCTCTAGCCTCACCCCATAATGTTGCTTACTTTTCTAGCCTCACCCCATAATGTTGCTTACTTCTCTAGCCTCACCCCATAATGTTGCTTACTTCTCTAGCCTCACCCCATAATGTTGCTTACTTCTTTAGCCTCACCCCATAATGTTGCTTACTTCTCTAGCCTCACCCCATAATGTTGCTTACTTCTCTAGCCTCACCCCATAATGTTGCTTTCTTTTCTAGCCTCACCCCATAATGTTGCTTACTTCTCTAGCCTAACCCCATAATGTTGCTTACTTCTCTAGCCTCACCCCATAATGTTGCTTACTTCTCTAGCCTACCCCTATAATGTAGCTTACTTCTCTAGCCTATCCCCATAATGTTGCTTACTTCTCTAGCCTCACCTCCATAATGTTGCTTACTTCTCTAGCCCCACCTCCATAATGTTGCTTACTTCTCTAGCCTCACCTCCATAATGTTGCTTACTTCTCTAGCCTCACCCCATAATGTTGCTTGCTTCTCTAGCCTCACCCCATAATGTTGCTTACTTCTCTAGCCTCACCTCCATAATGTTGCCTACTTCTCTAGCCTCACCCCATAATGTTGCTTACGTCTCTAGCCTCACCCCATAATGTTGCTTACTTCTCTAGCCTCACCCCATAATGTTGCTTACTTCTCTAGCCTCTCCCCATAATGTTGCTTACTTCTCTAGCCTCACCCCATAATGTTGCTTACTTCTCTAGCCTCTCCCCATAATGTTGCTTACTTCTCTAGCCTCACCCCATAATGTTGCTTACTTCTCTAGCCTCACCCCATAATGTTGCTTACTTCTCTAGTCTCTCCCCATAATGTTGCTCACTTCTCTAGCCTCACCCCATAATGTTGCTCACTTCTCTAGCCTCACCCCATAATGTTGCTTACTTCTCTAGCCTCACCTCCATAATGATGCTTACTTCTCTAGCCTCGCCCCATAATGTTGCTTACTTCTCTAGCCTCACCCCATAATGTTGCTTACTTCTCTAGCTTCACCCCATAATGTCGCTTTCTTCTCTAGCCTTACCCCATAATGTTGCTTACTTCTCTAGCCTCACCCCATAATGTTGCTTACGTCTCTAGCCTCACCCCATAATGTTGCTTACTTCTCTAGCCTCACCTCCATAATGTTGCTTACTTCTCTAGCCTCACCCCATAATGTTGCTTACTTTTCTAGCCTCACCCCATAATGTTGCTTACTTCTTTAGCCTCACCCCATAATGTTGCATACTTTTCTAGCCTCACCCCATAATGTTGCTTACTTCTCTAACCTCACCTCCATAATGTTGCTTACTTCTCTAGCCTCGCCCCATAATGTTGCTTACTTTTCTAGCCTCACCCCATAATGTTGCTTACTTCTTTAGCCTCACCCCGTAATGTTGCTTACTTCTCTAGCCTCACCCCATAATGTTGCTTACTTCTCTAGTCTCACACCATAATGTTGCTTACTTCTCTAGCCTCACCCCATAATGTTGCTTACTTCTCTAGCCTCACCTCCATAATGTTGCTTACTTCTCTAGCCTCACCCCATAATGTTGCTTACTTCTCTAGCCTCACCCCATAATGTTGCTTACTTCTCTAGCCTCACCCCATAATGTTGCTTACTTCTCTAGCCTCACCCCATAATGTTGCTTACTTCTCTAGCCTCACCTCCATAATGTTGCTTACTTCTCTAGCCTCACCCCATAATGTTGCTTACTTCTCTAGCCTCACTCCATAATGTTGCTTACTTCTCTAGCCTCTCCCCATAATGTTGCTTACTTCTCTAGCCTCTCCCCATAATGTTGCTTACTCCTCTAGCCTCGCCTCCGTAATGTTGCTTACTTCTCTAGCCTCACCCCATAATGTTGCTTACTTCTCTAGCCTCACCCCATAATGTTGCTTACTTCTCTAGCCTCTCCCCATAATGTTGCTTACTTCTCTAGCCTCTCCCCATAATGTTGCTTACTTCTCTAGCCTCACCCCATAATGTTGCTTACTTCTCTAGCCTCACCTCCATAATGTTGCTTACTTCTCTAGACTCTCCCCATAATGTTGCTTACTTCTCTAGCCTCTCCCCATAATGTTGTTTACTTCTCTAGCCTCTCCCCATAATGTTGCTTACTTCTCTAGCCTCACCCCATAATGTTGCTTACTTCTCTAGCCTCTCCCCATAATGTTGCTTACTTCTCTAGCCTCACCCCATAATGTTGCTTACTTCTCTAGCCTCACCCCATAATGTTGCTTACTTCTCTAGCCTCACCCCATAATGTTGCTTACTTCTCTAGCCTCGCCTCCATAATGTTGCTTACTTCTCTAGCCTCACCCCATAATGTTGCTTACTTCTCTAGCCTCTCCCCATAATGTTGCTTACTTCTCTAGCCTCTCCTCATAATGTTGCTTACTTCTCTAGCCTCTCCCCATAATGTTGCTTACTTCTCTAGCCTCACCCCATAATGTTGCTTACTTCTCTAGCCTCACCTCATAATGTTGCTTACTTCTCTAGCCTTGTTGACCTTCTCTGTTACCTCTCATGTACCACTATTGGTTTAAGTGGAAGGAATAGTGCCCTTTTGTTGTTATCCAGTTGGTGCTCAAAATTTTTGGGGGGCGCAAATGAAAAAAAAAAACAATTGCAGCCTCACTGTGCCCATCAAATGCAACCACTGTGCCCATCAAAAGCAGCCACTGGGCCCATGAAATGCAGCCACTGTGCCATCAATTGTCACCACTGTGCCATGCCATCAAACGCAGTCACTGTGCCATGCCATCAAACACAGCCACTGTGCCCATCAACTGTCGCCTCTGTGCCAATTGTCGCCACTGTGCCCTTTAATTGTTGCCACTTGTGCACTTTGTCGCCACTGTGCCCATTGATGCCACTGTGCCCATTGTCGCTGCTGTGCCCTGTAAAATGCCCCTCCCCCGCCCGGAACTTACCTTTCTGGGGGTCAGCCATCCTCCTTCCACGTCCCTCGATGTCTTCTAATCAGCTAATCAGGTTACCGGTAACCAGAACCGGTGAACCTGATTGGCTAAGATGCCTGTCAGTCTTATCCAAGGAACGCACCCCCCCCCGTACGTCCCTTAGATAAGTTCCCGGAAGCCGACTACAGCCTGAGGGCTGTACTCTGAAAGCCTATCAGAGCTGCTGGCTCCTATAGGCACTTCCACACAGCCAACCAGCTGCTGTTATTCAGGTGGCTGGCGCTCACCATCCGGCCATCTGAATAGTCGGCGGCAGTGGCAACAATAACATAGATTCATGCAATATTGTTGGTATCAGTGGAAGAAGTGCCCCAATGCTAGTATTCAAGGTCGGAATGGTGCCTCATCATTAGTATCTGTGGGAGGATTGGTGCTCAATCATTAGTATCTGTGGGAGGAATGGTGCCCTATCATTAGTATCTGTGGGGGGAATTGTTGCCCAATTATGGTATCTGTGGGAGGATTGGTGCCCTATCATTAGTATCTGTGAGAGGAATGGTGCCCTATCATTAGTATCTGTGGGAGGATTGGTGCCCTCTCATTAGTATCTGTGGGGGCATTGCTGCCCTATCTTTAGTATCTGTGGGGGGAATTGGTGCCCAATTATGGTATCTGTGGGAGGATTGGTGCCCTATCATTAGTATCTGTGGGGGGATTGGCGCCCTATCATTAGTATCTGTGGGAAGAATGGTGCCCTATCATTAGTATCTGTGGGAGGAATGGTACCCTATCATTAGTATCTGTCTATTTTGGTGGCGCTCGTTCCCTCCGAGGCAGCCGTTCGGCTTATAACACGCACCCATGATTTTCCCACGATTAAGGGGAAAACAGTGCGTGTTATACAAAATAAGGAATATACTGCGCAGGTCTAAGAGTGAATTAGTGATGACACTATAAGCATATGTAAAAAATTAAAATAAAAAAATGTAAAAATTAAAAAAATTAAAATAGGCTGCTGCAACTTATATGTAAGATACACACACAAATACAATATAAAAAGAAAAGCTGCGCTGCAAATTGAATTAACATAAATGTTCAATTATGTATAATAGTGCACAAATTCCCAGTGCAAATCTGAAAAGAAAATAAGTGCAAAAGGTCCATATATGAAGTATCACAGAGGAATGCAGGAAGTGACAGGGAGTTCTCCAAGTAAGTGAAGCTAGATATCCAGGCATATATCTCGTGACTCAGATGACAGATCCACCACCACTTATGTATAAGCTGCTTACCAGAGCAAGACTAAATTCAAGCATGTACAACAAGGGTCAATATGAATCCTGGATAGACTGTCACTCTTTCTCCTGTATCGCCAATCCTCTATGTCAGACCAACTTTCTCCATAGATATTACCCAAGGGAGAAAAACACTCACATGGTGTGATAACGTTTTAAAAATGTTTAATGTAAAAGGTATTGCACTCACATGAAATACGGTTGAAAAGTGCGATCAATAATCATATAGCCGGCCGGCTCTGCTGTCTGCTCGTCCTTCCGGGTAGACAGCGTGGATCGTGGTGACGTCAGCACGTCGCTCCTCCCTACGCCGTTTCGTCACAAGGATGACTATCCCCTGGAAGAAGTCATCCTTGTGACGAAACGGCGTAGGGAGGAGCGACGTGCTGACGTCACCACGATCCACGCTGTCTACCCGGAAGGACGAGCAGACAGCAGAGCCGGCCGGCTATATGATTATTGATCGCACTTTTCAACCGTATTTCATGTGAGTGCAATACCTTTTACATTAAACATTTTTAAAACGTTATCACACCATGTGAGTGTTTTTCTCCCTTGGGTAATATCTATGGAGAAAGTTGGTCTGACATAGAGGATTGGCGATACAGGAGAAAGAGTGACAGTCTATCCAGGATTCATATTGACCCTTGTTGTACATGCTTGAATTTAGTCTTGCTCTGGTAAGCAGCTTATACATAAGTGGTGGTGGATCTGTCATCTGAGTCACGAGATATATGCCTGGATATCTAGCTTCACTTACTTGGAGAACTCCCTGTCACTTCCTGCATTCCTCTGTGATACTTCATATATGGACCTTTTGCACTTATTTTCTTTTCAGATTTGCACTGGGAATTTGTGCACTATTATACATAATTGAACATTTATGTTAATTCAATTTGCAGCGCAGCTTTTCTTTTTATAGTGCGTGTTATACGCCATATAAATATGGTATATCTGACGATAGTTTTTAAGGAAATATAAAATACATTTAATATTTCTGAATTATTATATGCCATTGAAATATACGTCTTAATTCATTCCTTGTACAGCATAATTAACAATGTAATATATGTAATTTAATTAAAACTATATTTGGGTCAATTTAGGAAAGATTATCATGATAATTATGGAGAAACCGTGATAACAGTAGAGAAAAGGGGCCATTCAAGGTGGAAATAAGCAATGATTCATGGGATTAATACACTATACAGTGGAACCTTGGATTACGAGCATAATCCGCTCCAGGAGAATTCTCGTAATAGGGGGAAAATCAGGGGTGCGCGTTATACGCCGTTCCCTGCCGTCTCCGAGGGAAGAGGAGGGACTAGTGCCGCTGAATTACAGAGCCGCGACATGCTGTGTGCCAGGCGCTCCGTCACTTACAGCCACGCCTCTTGGCCCCGCGTTGGGCAGCTGTCTATCATATGAGCGGGGCCGGGAGGCGTGGCTGTGGGTAACGGAGTGCCCGGTACACAGGGGATCGCGGCTCTGTAATTCAGCGGCTCGGAGCGCCCGGTACACAGAAGATCGCGGCTCTGTAATTCAGCGGCTCGGAGCGCCCGGTACACAGAAGATCGCGGCTCTGTGGTTCAGCGGCACTCGTTCCTCCTCTTCCCTCTGAGAGAGCAGGGATCTGACACTGGCGAGGCTGCAATGATGGGGGTTTCAAAGTTCAAAGTTCTTTATTTAAAATGTTTTTTTTCCTCCTAAAATTGGGGTGCGCGTTATACGCCGATAAATACGGTTATTTCTATTGTATTATTATTTTCTATTCTCTTCCTTTATTTTCTGTTCTTTTTATTCTCTTCGAAAATTCGAATTTGATTCGAAAACTATTCAAATTCAAATTTCGGACGGAATTTTGATTTGTTGTTTCAGATTTGTTTAAATTCTTTACTATTTTAATTCGGATACATTAGAATTTCCAAATTCCAAAAAGTTTGTCTCAATTTCGGAATGTAACAAAGCGCACACGTCTACTTAGCACAAATAAAATTACTCCTACATGTTTGTTATGCTTGCTTGTATACAGCAGTGTAAAATTTAGGATAATGAGGCAGTGGGCTAGATTCAGGTAGGGGCGCGCAATCTAACGGCAGCGCAGTGTATCGTATTTATGCTACGCCGCCGCAAGTTACAGGAGCAAGTGCAGTATTCACAAAGCACTTGCTCCGTAAGTTGCGGCGGCATAGCGCAAATGGGGCCAGCGTAAGCCCGCATAATTAAAATGTGGAAGGGGGGCGTGTTTTATGCTAATATGTGATGACCTGACGTGATTTACGAACGGCACATGCGCTGTCCGTGTACATATCCCAGTGTGCATTGCTTCAAATTACGTCGCAAGGACGTCATTGGTTTCGACGTGAACGTAAATTACGTCCAGCCCTACTCGCGAACGACTTACGCAAACGACGCAAACAATTCAAATTTCGAAGCGGGAACGACGTCCATACTTAACATTGGCTGCGCCACCTAATAGCAGGAGCAACGTTATGCCGAAAACGACTTACGCAAACAACGTAAAAAACTACCGCTGGGCGCACGTACGTTTGTGAATCGGCATAACTAGGTAATTTGCATAATCTACGCCGAAAACGACAGGAGCGCCACCTAGCGCCCAGCGTGAGAATGCACCCTAACATACGACGGCGTAAGAGACTTATGCCAGTCGTATCTTAAGCTAATGTTGGCGTATCTTGCTTTCTGAATACCGAAAGAAGATACGCCGGCGCAGATTTGAATTTACGCGGCGTATCTATGAATACGCCGGCGTAAATTCTCTCTGAATCTAGCCCAGGGTGTATATGTCTAAAATATTCTGATCCCAGGCAGTATTTCTCCAAATTCTAACCAACCCATAAATGTAGTGTGTTGTGTATATATAGTTGAGCATCTACATTTCCGCAAAAATGTTGTGTTTCTGCTAAGTATTCTCTTCCTTTGTGTATTTCAGGCATCAGAGCTGATACATAAAAAGCAAATTATTGCACCTGGAGCCAAAAAGAACCAAAGTAATAAAGTGGAAAACAGGTAATGTCCAATTAGACGTTTTACCTCTCAGAGCGTTGCTGTACAAATGCCGGCTTGATCCGTACAAAGTAATCATAAGGGTCGTTCCCTTGACTGGAAAAGGTCATTCCCAGAAAATTAGATCTAAAGCTGCATGATGGGATCCAAGATTTTAGTCGTCTCTGTATTTCGGGCAGCTTCAGGCAATCCTTGCAGAAAATGTACAATCTGCAGCTTAGTAGTGATGCCAAAATAATTTGCTTACTTGCGTTACAGTCCATGAAGAGCTTTGCCCTCTGGCAGGGTGGCCTGCCCATTCTTCTCTATATGTAACCTTTCTTCTCCAGACTCCTAGACACTTTAAATCTTTCTAGGTCACTATCCTTATACAGTGGAACTTCAGATTACGAGTATAATCCGTTCCAGGAGAATGCTTGTAATCCAAAGCACTCGCCTATCAAAGCAAGCTTCCCCATTGAAGTCAATGGAAACTAAAATAATTTGTTCTGCATTGACTTCTATGCCAGGGTTTGACAAATTTGCTTGGAATCTAGGAGTCAGCTAAAAAAGTTAGGAGCCAGGAATGCGCCCCGTCCCGACGAGCTTGCGCACAGAAGCGAACACATACGTGAGTAGCGCCCGCATATGTAAACGGTATTCAAACCACACGTGAGGTATCGCCGCGATTGGTAGAGCGAGAGCAATAATTCTATCCCTAGACCTCCTCTGTAACTCAAAACATGCAACCTGTATATTTTTTTAAACGTCGCCTATGGAGATTTTAAAGGGTAAATGTTTGTCGGCATTCCACGAGCGGACGCAATTTTGAAGCGTGACATGTTGGGTATCAATTTACTCGGCATAACATTATCTTTCACAATATAAAAAAAAATTGGGATAACTTTACTGTTGTCTTATTTTTTACTTAAAAAATGTATTTTTTTCTCCAAAAAGTGCGCTTGTAAGACCGCTGCGCAAATACGGTGTGACAGAAAGTATTGCAACGATCGCCATTTTATTCTCTAGGATGTTAGAATAAAAAATATATATAATGTTTGGGGGTTCTAATTAGAGGGAAGGAGATGGCAGTGAAAATATTGAAAAATTACACACATTATAATTGCTGCAATGCCAATGTAATGTAATGCCAACGGCCACCACCAGATGGCGCCAGCTCACAGAAGCTTCCGAAGAGCTTGGGACTTCACAAGGCCTCAATTACCGGCCGTGGCGGATCCTGTGCCTCCGTGCACCCCCCACCTCCCGTGGCGGGCCCACCGCGTCCGGTAATTGAGGCCGCGGCTTCGCGGCCTTGTAGGCCGCAAAGCCGCGGCCTCAATTACTGGCGGGCGCCAGGTCACAATTTCTTGTCGCCAATGCGACCTGGCGCCCGGATATTGTCGACCCCTGTTCTATGGCATGCAATACCGCATGTGGCTAGAGGTGGGGGGGGAACCGGAGAGCCTTGGTAATACTCGGAAAGGTTTGGGGACAGCTCGGCTGAACTCGGAAAACCTTGGAAAGGCTCTGGAACACTCAGCTCCGGAGCCCCCCGTACCTCAGGCCAAATGCGGTACTGCACACCGTTGTGGCTTGAATCCTGCTTGTTTTGCGAGACAACACTCGCTAACCGAGTCAGGATTTTCAAAAAATAATTGCTCATATTGTGAAACGCTCGTTAACCGCGTTACTCGCAATCCGAGGTTTCACTGTATCTTTATTCTTTGGCTTGCTCGGTCCATATCATCATTTATCCCTTTTATCATTTGGCTTGCTCAATACATATCATTTATCTTTTCATTCCTTTAGATCAGGGGTCTCCAAACATTCTAGACAAAGGGCCGGTTTATTGTCCTTCAGACTTTAGGAGGGTCGGACTATGGCCAGCGGGAGTGGAGATTTTCCTGGCATCAGTGGGAGTAAACATTTGGTATTGGGGGGAGGAATAATTCCCCATCATTGGTATCATAGGGAGGAACAGGGCTTTTTTTCAGCTGGAACTCCGTTCTTCCTCTTCCTCCTCCTCCTCCTCCTCCTCCTCCCTCTTCCTCTTCCGCTTCCTCTTCCTCTTCTTCTTCTTCTTCTTCTTCTTCCTCTTCTTCTTCCTCTTCTTCTTCTTCTTCTTCTTCTTCTTCTTCCTCTTCTTCTTCCTCTTCTTCTTCTTCCTCTTCCTCTTCTTCCTCTTCTTCCTCTTCCTCTTCCTCCTCTTCCTCTTCCTCCTCTTCCTCTTCTTCCTCTTCCTCTTCTTCCTCTTCCTCTTCTTCCTCTTCTTCTTCCTCTTCTTCTTCCTCTTCTTCTTCCTCTTCTTCTTCCTCTTCCTCTTCTTCCTCTTCCTCTTCTTCCTCTTCCTCTTCTTCCTCTTCCTCTTCTTCCTCTTCCTCTTCTTCCTCTTCTTCTTCCTCTTCCTCTTCCTCTTCTTCCTCTTCCTCTTCTTCCTCTTCCTCTTCTTCCTCTTCCTCTTCCTCCTCTTCGTTTCCACTGAGTGCACGATGGGGGCAAAGGAGATGCAGATGCCAACACCTCCACTGGATGATCTCCCCACATACTGCCCCTTTAAGACCCTTCCACTGTTAGTGAAATTTGACCACACCCACAATTTGATGCGGTTTAGAGGGTGAGAGGGGGTTGTAGTTGAGTTCCTGTACCTATTTTCTGTGAAAAAAGCCCTGGGGAGGAATAGTACCCCATTTTTGGTGTCAGTGGGAGAAATGGTGCCCCATTGTTGGTGTCAGGTGGTGTTTCTTGTGGGAGGAATAGTGCCCCAAGGGCCAGAAAAAGGCAAGCAGAGGGCCACATCACCTTAGGTCACAGTTTGGAGACCACTGCTTTTGACTTTATTAGCTAGATTCAGAGAGAGTTACGGCGGCGTATCAGTAGATACGCCGTCGTAACTCTGAATCTACGCCGTCGTAAATTTCGTAAATTAATTCTGGAAACCAGATACTCTTAAATTAGGCTAAGATACGAGCGGCGTAAGTCTCCTACGCCGTCGTAAATGTAAGCGTATTCTGGAAACCAGATACGCTTAAATTAGGCTAAGATACGAGCGGCGTAAGTCTCCTACGCCGTCGTATCCTAGGGTGTATATTTACGCTGGTTGCTAGGTGGCGCTTCCGTTGTTTGCAGCGTTGAATATGCAAATGAGCAAGATACGCCGATTCACGAACGTACGTGTGCCCGTCGCAATTAGTTACGCCGTTTACGTTAGAGATACGCCGGCGTAAAGATAAAGCTGCTCCCTAGGTGGCGCAGCCCATGCAAGGTATGGACGTCGGAACAGGCCTATCTTTTTACGTTGTTTGCGTAAGTCGTACGCGATTAGGGCTGTGCGTAAGTTACGTTCACGTCGTAGGCAGTGTTCGACGTATCTTAGGCATTCTATCCGACGCATGCGCACTGGGATATGTCCACGGACGCGCATGCGCCGTTCGTTAAAAACGTCAAACGCGTCGGGTCACTAGTCATTAACATAAAACACGCCCCCCTGTTCATCATTTGAATTAGGCGCGCTTACTCCGGCCCATTTACACTACGTCACCGTTACTTGGGAGGCAAGTGCTTTGTGAATACAGCACTTGCCTCTCTGACTTACGGCGGCGTAGCGTATATGCGATACGCTACGCCGCCTCAAAATTAAGCCAGTCTATCTGAATCTGGCTATATAAAAACAACTTTTTTTTTTTTCCTGTGCCCAACCTCCAACCTGCTAGATATCTTTTTTTTTGTCTCCATCCTCACTAAATAACCTCCTAGTATACAGTAGGTGGTCCTACCAATGTTCATCTTGTATACCAGCCTTTTTCAACCAAGGTGCCCAGGCACACTGGGGTGCCTGGAGGTTTCTTCAGGGGTGCCTTGGCAAAATGTCTAACAATTAAATGTTTGCAGTATGATTTTTTTTTCCAGCATTGGCAGAAAAGTATTTTGGGCCAGATTCACAAATGAGATACGACGGCGTTTCTCCTGATACTCCGTCGTATCTCTGTTTCTATCTATGCGACTGATTCATAGAATCAGTTACACATAGATATCCCTAAGATCCGACAGGTGTAATTGTTTTACACTGTCGGATCTTAGGATGCAGTACCGCGGCCGCCGCTGGGGGGAGTTTGCATCGTAAACCAGCGTCGGGTATGCAAATTAGGAGTTACGGCGGATCCACGACGGATTTTCACGTTCGCTACGTTGCCGCTAGTCTAGTTTCCCGTCGCAAAGTTAGTCGTTTTTTTTTATGCCCTAACTTTAGTCAGCAAGCATATTGCTGTCTAAAGTATGGCCGTCGTTCCCGCGTCGAAATTCAAAATTTAACGTCGTTTGCTTAAGCCGTCCGGGAATACGGAAGTACGCTACGCGCGTCGCCGTTCAAAAAAATTACGTCACGGCGCGCAAAGCACTGCGGGAGTTAAGAAACGGAGCATGCGCAGTAGGTCCGGCGCGGGAGCGTGCCTAATTTAAATGGCACGCGCCCATTTGAATTGGTCCGCCTTGCGCCGGCGTAGTTTTCATCGCAAGTACTTGCGATGAAAAATTGCGGCGGTGTAACGTATCTAGTATACGTTACGCCGCCGCGATTCTACGTGAATCTGGCCCTTTTTTCTTACTATGCATAAGAATAGCTAGAAGTAATTTATTATTTAAAGTTTAATCTGCATATATAGTGAGTGGAAGCTGTTGGAGTTAACTTTTCATAATACAAGCTGGTGATTGGTTGCTAGGACTGCCTGGCATCCTAGCAACCAATCACCTGCTGGTTAACTTGAAAGGTTAACTGAGGCAACCCCTGCTCTCCATCCAGTACTGAGCTGGGGAGAAGGACCGGTGAACCAGGGGCGTGTTCACGATTGACAGCTTGCGTCTGACCCCCCGTGCTACCACATATAAAGACATTTTAAACTGTCAAAGTAACTGAAAGGCCTCAGCTCAACTTCAGAATGGCTCTGATTTTCGCCAAACATTCATCTTCTTTTTTTTTTTTTTTTTTTACCACTTTCGGGCGGCTTATTCAACTTTACGTTAATTTGCTATCTCCTTCTCGGTTTTACATCATTGTGGTATCTTTCCCAACGCTTTATTTATTTTCCAATTCCTTCTATTCAAAAAAAATAATAATATTATAATATAATCTAATTTATGTTTTTTCCATCTATTTCTATCTTTCAAAGACTGTTCCTCCCATACTTATTTTGTCCCACCCACACCCCTCCCCCCCATTCCCCCCCCCCCCACCTCTTCTCCCTATGGTTTGTTTGCGGCCCTCTTTCTCATTTCCAGTACTGAACTAGTCAGCCCTATCTCCCTCCATCATCTTTTCTAGATATTTCTCAGATGTTTTAAATTCATTTTCTGTACCTGACTGCCCTGTCTGCCACCTGTAGCTGCTATTTTATGAGAAACCTTGAATCGGATCTTGGAAAAGACAAAAAGTAGAGTTTTGCTGTGTAGACACGATCGGACATTCCGACAACAAAATCGTGGATTTTTTTGTGACGGATGTTGGCTCAAACTTGTCTTGCATACACACGGTCACACAAATGTTGTCGAAACGTCAAGAACGCGTGACGTACAACACGTACGACGAACCGAGGAAAATGAAGTTCAATGATTCCGAGCATGCGTAGAATTTTTATGCATTGAATTGTGTACATACGGTCGGAATTTCCGACAACAACTTTTGTCGGAAAATTTGAGGAACCAGGGGCCTAATCCTCAAAAGAGATACGACGTAGTAACTGCTGTTACGCCGTCGTATCCCTGGTCCTAACTATGGAACTGATCCACAGAATCAGTTTCCCATAGTTAGGACGAAGATCCGACATGTGGAATTGAATTACACTGTCGGATCTTAGGATGCAGTACCGCATCCGCCGCTGGGGGCATTTTGCGTCGAAATGCCGCCTCGGGTATGCAAATTAGGACTTACAGAGATCCACGAAGCTTTTTAGCTTCGTTTTTTCTCCGTAATTTTTATTTTGCAAACGCAAAATTAGGGCTGCTTTTACAAAGTGTAAACTGTTTACACCTTGTAAAAACAGACCTTTCTTGCTAGCGACGCGATTTTTTTTTAATTTAAAAAAAATTTTTTGGCGCCGTATCTTTTTTTTTACCCGACGCAACTTTATTGTCCCGTCGCAATCCACAAAGCCCGACGTAACGTAATTTCGCGCTATGCACGTCGGGAAAATGACATCACGAGCATGCGCAGTACGGCCGGCGCGCCTCATTTAAATGGGAATCGCCCCCTGGAGAAGAGGAATGCCTTACGCCGGCCGGATTTAAGTTACACCGCTCAAAATTTCTAGGTAAGTGCTTTGTGGATCGGGCACTTAGGTAGAAATTTTGCGGCGGTGTAACTTAAATAGGAAAAATTACGTTACGCCCTCTGGCTGAGGATTTGGCCCCAGCTCTCTAATTTTTGTTGTCGGAAATTCCGACAGCAAATGTCCGATGGAGCCTACACACGGTCAGATTTTCCGACATCAAGCTCACATCGAACATTTGTTGTCGGAAATTTCCGACCGTGTGTACACGGCATTACTCTTTAAAGCGGTTCTCCACCCTAAAGTGGAACTCCTGCTGATCGGAACCCTCCCCCCCTCCGGTGTCACATTTGACACCTTTCAGGGGTGAGGGGGGTGCAGGTACCTGTCTAAAGACTGGTATTTGCACCCACTTCCGGCCACACAGTTTCGGGTAAACTGCGGGCATGACGTCACCTCCCGTCCCCCCCCCCCCCCCCCCCGTTGTGTTCTGGGAACACTCGGCTCCCAGTGCACAGCGTGAGCCAATCGGCAGGCGTAGCGCGACTCGCGCATGCACCGTAGGGAACCAGGCAGTGAAGCCGGAGCGCTTCACTTCCTGGTTCCCTCACCGAGGCTGGCGGGGGGGGGGGGGCAGCAGAGTGACGAGCGATCGCTTATCCTCTGCTGCGGACGGCGCTGGACTCCAGGACCGGTAAGTGTCCTAATATTTAAAGTCAGAAGCTGCAGTATTTGTAGCTGCTGGCTTTTAATATTTTTTTTTCAGCGCACATCCGCTTTAAAGACCCCCTTTTAATTAACTTGGACCTGTTCTTGCATTTAAAAAAAAATACCTTTCATTAGCCTTATTATTTTACACTATTCAATTTTTATTATATTTATATTATTTTTTTACAATTACAAATACAATAAATAATACAGTAAAACCTTGGTTTGAGAGTAACTTGGTTTGAGAGCGTTTTGCAAGACAAGCAAAATGTTTTAATAAATTTTGCCTCGATATACAAGCGATATCTTGATATAAGAGTAGCGTCATGTCACAACTGAGTATAAAAGAGAAGAGAGGAGCCTCTAAGTGTAGCAAAATGGTTACACTTAATGAAGGTACAACTTATTGCTACACTTAGGCCCCATACTCACGACCAAACATGTCTGCTGAAACTGGTCCGCAGGCCAGTTTCAGCAGACATGTTTGGTCGTGTGTGGGCGCGAGCGGGCCGAATTCCAGCAAACATTTGCCCGCCGGGCCTTTTCCCAGCAGACAAATATTCCTGGACTTGTTTTAAAACAGCCCGCTGGAATCCTGCCCGCTCGGACATGTACGGTCGTCAGTACAGACCTACCGTACATGTCCGAGCGCCCGCCGTCCCTCGCATGCGTCGAATGACTTCGACGCATGCGTGGAAGCATTTTAAAGGCGGGCCGCCCACGTCGCCGCGTCATTGTCGCGGCGACACCGCGTCATCGACGCGGCGACACCGCGGACACGCCCCGCGTATTGTTTACGCGCGGACTTCTGTACGATGGTGTGTACAACCATCGTACAGAAGCCCTCTGGCAGACATGTATGGTGAAAACGGTCCGACGGACCGCTTTCACCATACATGTTTGTCCGTGTGTACCCGGCCTTAGAGGCGCCTCTCTTCTCTTTTATACTCTGTAAAAAAAATGCTTTGATATACAAGTGCTTTGGATTACAAGCATGTTTCTGAAACAAATTACGCTCGCAAACCAAGGTTTTACTGTACATAAAAAAAAAAGAAGAAAATAACAATGCACAAAGATTGATCAAGTTCTCACCAAAAAGGAAAAACAGATAAAGAATACAAACTTAACCACGTCATTACTGGGCACTTAAACCCCCTTCCTGCCCAGACCAATTTTCAGCTTTCAGCGCTGACGCATTTTGAATGACAATTGCGCAATCATACAACACTACCCAAATTATATTTTTATCATTTTTTTTCCCACAAATAGAGATTTATTTTGGTGGTATTTGATCATCTCATATTTTTTGCGCTATAAACAAAAAAAGACAGAACATTTTGAAAAAAAAACACAATATTTTTACATTTGTTATAATAATATCCCAATTAAAAAAAATTGTTGTTAAAAGATATTGCGGCGGACGTATCAGACACTTTTGACACAATTTTGGGACCATTCACATTTATACAGCGATCAGTGCTATAAAAATGCACTAATTACTGTATAAATGTGACTGGCAGGGAAGGGGTTAAATGTATTCCCTGGGTGTGTTCTAACTGTGTGGGGGAGGGGGTGACTGGGGGAGGTGACCGATGCTGTGTCCCTATGTACAAGAGACACAGCATCGGTCTCCTCTCTCCCTGACAGGACGTGGAGCTCTGTGTTTAAAGAAAAACTTTGATTTTTTTTTTTTTTAAAGAAAATTCAATGAGCGAAATTGATGCCGCGTACACACGATCATTTTTCGGCATGAAAAAAGCGTTGTTTAAAAAAAATGTAATTTAAAATGATGGTGTGTGGGCTTCACATCATTTTTTCGGGTTCTGAAAAACGACAAAAAAAAAATTCGAACATGCTGCATTTTTTAACGACGTTTTAAACAATGTCGTTTTTCGGGTTGTAAAAAATTATCGTGTGTGGGCTAAAACGACGTTAAAAACCCGCGCATGCTCAGAAGCAAGTTATGAGACGGGAGCGCTCGTTCTGGTAAAGCGTTTGTAATGGAGTAAGCACATTCATCACGCTGTAACAGACAGAAAAGCGCGAATCGTCTTTTACTAACACGGAATCAGCTAAAGCAGCCCAAAGGGTGGCGTCATCCGCATGGAACTTCCCCTTTAGAGTGCCGTCGTACGTGTTGTACGTCACCGCGCTTTGCTAGGGCATTTTTAAAAAAACGATGGTGTGTGGGCAACGTCGTTTTAATGATGAAGTTGGAAAAGCTTTGTTTTTTCTACATACCGAAAAACATTGTTTTTTTTAATGCCGAAAAATGATCGTGTGTACGCGGCATAAGAGTTTAAAATTGCACAATTTTTTTTTTCTATCCAAAATCACTATACAAATTCATAAAATGATCATTATATTGAACAGTAATATTATACCATATTGCATCATACATGAATAATATTCTGGAACTTTGTTTTGCATTAGCTCCTGCGCGGATGGGAATAGTATGCTATCATTGGATGCGCTCCCGCGGTTCCTTCTGAAGCCTGCTTCTGTTAGTAATACATTCTTAGTAATTATCCCTAGGGGGCCAAAGCATATACAGAATCTCCAATATATTTATTCATACTCAAACACAGCAACTCGCAACGATCATGACTCTGCATAATAAGCTTGTTATTCCTTAATTTCACAATTAAAATAATAATAGTGATGGCGCAGCCAGCATCACAGCCTGGGGGAATGTTTATTCTGTAGAAATTCACGGCTCCATATTTCTCCAGAAGATTTCTTGAGAAGTACAGCAAGTCTTCCCTGCGACCAGGGCCGGATTAACAATGGGGCTGATGGAGCTGCAGCTCCAGGCCCCTTTCTCAAGATAGGCCCATTTGCCCAAAAAAAAAAAAAAAAAAAAAAAATTTTTTTTTTTTTTTTTTTAAGATTTTTTTTTTTCTAAGATCGAATTTGGGGGGTTGTAGCTCGATGACCAGAGGTCACAGAAACCCTACATTTGGGGGTAGGCATGGGAAGAGCTACCCCACAACTGGTGAAAATATGGGACGGCTATCATTTATGGTTCCGGAGATACGAGCCTGCTTGCACAGCCTGTCAGAAGCTACATTCAGAGCGGCCAATATAAATACAAGCTGACACACTGCAGCAGACTGATAGGATCACAGTGCTTATAATAATTATTTGTATATTACTCATGGTAATTAACCCCTTGCCACCCAGGCCAATTCTGACACTTCTCTACTACATGTAAAAATCATCATTTGTTTTTTGCTAGAAAATTACTCTATGGCGGTCTTTGCACTTTTTATGTTGCAGGGTACAGAGCTGCACGATTCTGGCTAAAATGAGAATTGCAATTTTTTTGCTTAGAAGATAGATCACGATTCTCCCACGATTGTTGCGGCGTAACATCATCTTTCACATTAAAAAAAAAAAAATAATAAAAAAATGGGCTAACTTCACTGTTTTGTTTTTATGGTTTTTATTATTCATTGAAGTGGGAAAATGCAGTGTGACATAACATATTGCAGCAATAGCCATTGTATTCCCTAGAGTCTCTGCTAAAATATAGATAATGTTTGGCAGTTCCAAGTAATTTTCTAGCAAATAATATTGCTTTCTAACTTAAGAAACAAGTGTTGGACTTTAAGTGGTTAAATTTAGTTACAATGTTAGTTAGTTACAATGTTTCATTTTGTTTACAAACTTCGCAGACTGCCCAGATTTGTTCTTTACACACAGACATGTATCCCTTTGATCTAAGAAGGAAGTGTCAGTTACAATGTTTCCTGTTAAAAACTTGGCAGACTGCCCGGATATTTTCTTTTGACAGCTGAAAGTCTCTCCACTTGTTACAGTGATGAAAATAAGTATTTGAACACCCTGCTATTTTGCAAGTTCTCCCACTTGGAAATCATGGAGGGGTCTGAAATTGTTATCGTATGTGCATGTCCACTGTGAGAGACATAATCAAAAAAAAAAAATCCAGAAATCACAATGTATGATTTTTTTAACTATTTATTTGTATGATACAGCTGCAAATAAGTATTTGAACACCTGAGAAAATCAATGTTAATATTTGGTACAGTAGCCTTTGTTTGCAATTACAGAGGTCAAACGTTTCTTGTAGTTTTTCACCAGGTTTGCACACACTGGAGGAGGGATTTTGGCCCACTCCTCCACACAGATCTTCTCTAGATCAGTCAGGTTTCTGGGCTGTCGCTGAGAAACACGGAGTTTGAGCTCCCTCCAAAGATTCTCTATTGGGTTTAGGTCTGGAGACTGGCTAGGCCACGCCAGAACCTTGATATGCTTCTTACAGAGCCACTCCTTGGTTATCCTGGCTGTGTGCTTCGGGTCATTGTCATGTTGGAAGACCCAGCCTCGACCCATCTTCAAAGCTCTAACTGAGGGAAGGAGGTTGTTGCCCAAAATCTCGCAATACATGGCCCCGGTCATCCTCTCCTTAATACAGTGCAGTCGCCCTGTCCCATGTGCAGAAAAACACCCCCAAAGCATGATGCTACCACCCCCATGCTTCACAGTAGGGATGGTGTTCTTGGGATGGTACTCATCATTCTTCTTCCTCCAAACACGGTTAGTGGAATTATGACCAAAAAGTTCTATTTTGGTCTCATCTGACCACATGACTTTCTCCCATGACTCCTCTGGATCATCCAAATGGTCATTGGCAAACTTAAGACGGGGCTTGACATGTGCTGGTTTAAGCAGGGGAACCTTCCGTGCCATGCATGATTTCAAACCATGACGTCTTAGTGTATTACCAACAGTAACCTTGGAAACGGTGGTCCCAGCTCTTTTCAGGTCATTGACCAGCTCATCCCGTGTAGTCCTGGGCTGATTTCTCACCTTTCTTAGGATCATTGAGACCCCACGAGGTGAGATTTTGCATGGAGCCCCAGCCTGAGGGAGATTGACAGTCATGTTTAGCTTCTTCCATTTTCTAATGATTGCTCCAACAGTGGACCTTTTTTCACCAAGCTGCTTGGCAATTTCCCCGTAGCCCTTTCCAGCCTTGTGGAGGTGTACAATTTTGTCTCTAGTGTCTTTGGACAGCTCTTTGGTCTTGGCCATGTTAGTAGTTGGATTCTTACTGATTTTATGGGGTGGACAGGTGTCTTTATGCAGCTAATGACCTCAAACAGGTGCATCTAATTTAGGATAATAAATGGAGTGGAGGTGGACATTTTAAAGGCAGACTAACAGGTCTTTGAGGGTCAGAATTCTAGCTGATAGACAGGTGTTCAACTACTTATTTGCAGCTGTATCATACAAATAAATAGTTAACAAATCATAAATTGTGATTTCTGGAATTTTTTTTTGATTATGTCTCTCACAGTGGACATGCACCTACGATGACAATTTCAGACCCCTCCATGATTTCCAAGTGGGAGAACTTGCAAAATAGCAGGGTGTTCAAATACTTATTTTCCTCACTGTATATGAAAGAATCAGCAAACTCTGCATTGAAGATCGTCAGGGGGGTTGAATCGAGATCACGATTTTTTTAACGATTAATTGTGCAGCTCTAGCACGGTATTTGCGCAGCAATTTTTCAAACATGTTTTTTTGGAAAAAATGTTTCATTCCTTAAAAAAACAGTTAGTTAGTTAAGTTAGCACAATTTTTTTTGGTATCCTAAGCGATGCTTTACATTTTTTTAGGTTACATGTTTAGAGTTACAGAGGAGGTCTAGTACTAGAATTATTGTTCTCGCTCTAACGATTGTGGCGTATGTAACCTGTGTGTATCTGGCTCTGATACTACCAGTGCCTACCCAGCCACTGACTAGTATCTCTCCCCAGCCTGTCCCCACACACCCTCTCACCTGCTGACCTGTGGATGGGGGAATCACTCCTGCAGTGTTATTGTGTTCTGCCAGTGCGTACAATGATTACTGTTGCTAACTTTAGCTGGCAGCACTGATTGTTTTAAGAAAAAAAACAGGCTGGTTGTACTCAAGTTGATTAATAGATTGACTTGTGTAAAACCAGCTAGCCCATACATAGATTGACTATGGCTGGTCTCTGCATAATTGGCGTAATTTCAATCCATGTATGACCCGCTTAACCACTACTCAGTCCCTAAATATCCTTCCACTCCTGTACATAGTGCTCACTGTCATACTCTCCACACTTCTCTCCTATGCATAGTGCCCACTGTCATACCCTACACACTCCTCTCCTGTACATAGTGCCCACTGTCATACCCTCCACACTCCTCTCCTTTACAGAGCGCCCACTGTCATACCCTTCACACTCCTCTCCTGTACACAGTGCCTGCTGTCATACACTTCTCTCCTGTACATAGTGCCCACTGTCGCACCCTCCACACTCCTCTCCTGTACATAATGCTCATTGTCATACTCTCCACACTCCTCTCCTGTACATAGTGCCCACTGTCATACTCTCCACACTTCTCTCCTATACATAGTACCCACTGTCATACCCTACACACTCCTCTCCTGTACATAGTGCCCACTGTCATACCCTCCACACTCCTCTCCTATACATAGCGCCCACTGTCATACCCTTCACCCTCCTCTCCTGTACATAGTGGCTGCTGTCATACACTTCTCTCCTGTACTTAGTGCCCACTGTCGCACCCTCCACACTCCCCTCCTGTACATACTGCTCACTGTCATACCCTCCACACTCCTCTCCTATACATAGTAACCACTGTCATACCCTCCACACTCCTCTCCTATACATAGTGTTCACTGTCATACCCTCCACACTCCTCTCCTATACATAGAGCCCACTATCATACATCTACATTCCTCTCCTGTACATACTGCCCACTGTCATACCCTCCACACTCCTCTCCTGTACATACTGCCCCATCATACCCTCCACACTTCTCTCTGGTACGTACTACCCTCTGTCATACCCCCTCACTCTTCCTGTACATACTGCCCATTGTCATACCCTTCACACTCCTCTCCTGTACATAGTGCTTTTTTCCGTACCCTTTGTACTCCTCTCCTGTACATAGTGCCCACTGTTAGACCCTCCACATTCCTCTCCCTCACCTGCACATACTTCCCACTTATATACCATCCATACTCCTCCCCTATGTCGCTTACCCACAAAAACAGTTCTTTAAAATTATACTGAATATCCTCAATGTTACCAGCTCTAGAATGGACACACTTTTGTTAGTTCAACTAAAGGAAATATCAGTTCTCATATTTGTTCTGCCCCATTATTAGTACTCATTTAATTTTGTGATTACTACTATGATGTATAGAGGAACATCGGGGATCTCAGCTACTCTAAATATAGCACTTATATAAAAAAGTGGCCCTGAAAATATTTTTAAAATGTTGGCAACTGTGCACTTAGGCACTGCCCAAGGGCCACCGTCCACCGGGTCAGTAGGGGGCCCCATGAGAGGCTCCTGGGATCCTGTGATAATAAAGCGGTAGTAAACTTTCCCGACATTACTACTTTTTAGAGGCCCTGGGGTAGGTTATGCCACAACGTACAAGTATGCACAGCATATTAGCACATTAGTGTACACTTCAATTTTCAGACTGAGCCCTCCAGTGCTGCGATGAATCAGGCGGGGCCTGGACACTTCCATCTTCACCCGGTCTTCCTTCTGGGTTCTGTGCCTTTGGTCACTTGCCTTGGCTGGGCTGCGTTCATGTCATTCCCACGCATTTATTTATTATTTATTACACCCCATTCACACCTCCGCGACAAAACGCCCGACGCCGGCCGCTCGTGCCACTGGAGGGGAGAATTCCCATTGCTGTCTATGAGATGGTTCACATCTCATAGACGCCATACACCTGCGGCATGAAAAAAAGACCCGGACCCTTTTTTTCAGGCGGCATTGGCGTTCGGCCATACAAAGCAATAGGAAGGATTTGTAAAAAAAAAGTTACACTATTCGCGGCAAAATACGCCGCGTACGCGGCGTTACTTGTCGCGGAGGTGTGAATGCAGCCTAAAAGGCCCCACCAAAATCCTCAGCACCAGGCCCATGATGTTCTTAATCTGGCCCTGCCTGCGACAGCTGATATTTATCACTTCTTTCCAAATAATCTGGTACACATATGAGCGAACATTCCTCCCTCTCGTGTGCAGGAGTGCTGATTAATAACTAAATATATACGGTACATTTAAAGTGGATGTAAACCCAAAATTGTATTTATTTGTTTGATGTCACAATGTAGAGAATAAGATTTCCTATCATCTGTGCCCAGTCTTGCCACACAGAGTTAATCCAGCGCTGAGCAATCCTCTTTTTATTGTTCAGTGAAATAAAACCGACTTCCAGATAAAGACCAAAGTCCTTACTTGAGTGACAGGTTATTTACATATCTCGTGCACTAGCTTGCAGGCATACACAGCTTCTGTAAAGTGCACAATTCACATCCCCCTCCCCTCTCCTTCTCTCCCAACCAGCTCTCCCAGGATTGGCTGTCTTTCCTGTGTTTTGATTAAATGTTTTCAAAATATGGGGTGATCCACAGTTCAGTGTAAACAGCCATCAGAATATACATAGACAAGAAGCTGTGCATGTATGCAAGCTAGTTCAGATGATAGGAAATCGTATTCTCTACATTGTGACATCAAAACAATTTTTTTTTGGGGGTTTACATCCACTTTAAGTATTTAAATGTTAAACTGGGTGTAATGAAATGGCCTATCAACACCACTCAGCGCTATGTTACTTTTAAATTGTAAACCATCAAACTCTTAAAGGGGTTATAAAGGTAAAACATTTTCTTTCCTAAATAGCTTCCTTTACCTTAGAGCAGTCCTCCTTCACTTACCTCATCCTTCCATTTAGCTTTTAAATGTCCTTATTTCTTCTGAGAAATCCTCACTTCCTGTTCTTCTGTCTGTAACTCCACACAGTAATGCGAGGCTTTCTCCCTGGTGTGGAGTGTCGTGCTCGCCCCCTCCCTTGGACTACAGGAGTGTCAAGATGCTCTCTACGTTGCAGATAGAGAAAGGAGCTGTGTGTTAGTGGGCATCCTGACTCTCATGTTGTCCAAGGGAGGGGGCGAGCACGACACTCCACACCAGGGAGAAAGCCTTGCATTACTGTGTGGAGTTACAGACAGAAGAACAGGACAACCCCTTTAAAGCGGAGGTTCACCCTCAAATTTAACTTCATACGAATCATGTCTGCAGCCTTAATACATACCTCTATCGTTGTCTTTTTTTTCTCCGATCTGAACACTTATCTGTCTTTAGCCTCACTTACGGGTCTTCTTCCCTGCGGGGAGTGGGCGTGTCGCTCCTTTTCCCCGACGAGGCGTAATTGGATGCTGTGCGCAAGGTCTCCTGGGAGTGACGTTACAACACTCACAAGAGACCAGCTCGAGTGTCACGTGACGCGGGAACCCGTCCCCATAGCATAGCAGGGCGGAAGTGACGTCAAAACGTCAGTTCCGCCCATGCTTCTTAAAGCAACATTTTTTAAATGTCATTTTTTCAAATGACAACATTTTCTTTTCTTTTTTTTTTGCATTTTAGTCTAAATTATAAGATCTGAGTTTTTTTCCCCCCAGATCTCATATTTAAGAGGTCCTGTCATGCTTTTTTCTATTACAAGGGATGTTTACATTCCTTGTAATAGGAATAAAAGTGATACATTTTTTTATTTATTTTTTCAGTGTAAAAAAGAATAAAATAAATAAGAATACCCTTAAAAAATTTTTTTAGAGCCCCCCGTCCCGAGGAGCTTGCGCGCAGAAGCGAACGCATACGTGAGTAGCGCCCGCATATGAAAACGGTGTTCAAACCACACAAGTGAGGTATCACCGCGATCGGTAGAGCGAGAGCAATAATTCTAGCCCTAGACCTCCTCTGTAGCTCAAAAGATGCCACCTGTAGAATTTTTTAAACGTCGCCTATCGAGATTTTTAAGGGTAAAAGTTTGACGCCATTCCACGAGCGGGCGCAAGTTTTAAGCGTGACATGTTGGGTATCATTTTTTTTTTTTAACAGAAATGTTTTTATTGATATAAAAAGGAGCAGTTGAAACAGGACATGTTGGGTATAATTTTACTCGGCGTAACATTATCTTTCACAAAAATTTTTAAAAAATTGGGCCAAATTTATTGTTGTCTTATTTTTTAATTCAAAAAAGTGAATTGTTTCCAAAAAAAGTGCGATTGTAAGACCACTGCGCAAATACGGTGTGACAAAAAGTATTGCAATGACCGCCATTTTATTCTCTAGAGTGTTAGAAAAAATATATATATAATGTTTGGGGGTTTTAAGTAATTTTCTAGCAAAAAAAAATGTTTTAGTCTTGTAAATGCCAAATCTGAAAAACACCCAAGGTCCTTAAGTGGTTAAGTCACTCTAACCTGTATACACCATCAGCAATGCCTCCAATTGCAGTGTCCCCCTCTGGTTTACGTTACGCCGCCGCAAGTTTTACAGGCAAGTGCTTTATTCACAAAGAACTTGCCTGTAAAGTTGCGACGGTGTAGCGTAAATTACCCGGCGCAAACCCGCTTAATTCAAATTATTCGGGTAGGGGGCGTGGAGCATTTAAATTAGGCGCGTTCCCGCGATGAACGTACTGCGCATGCGCCGTCCGGAAAATATCCCAGGGTGCATTGCTCCAAATGACGTCGCAAGGACGTCATTGGTTTCGACGTGAACGTAAATGGCGTCCAGCCCCATTTAAGGACGACTTACGCAAACAACGTAAATTTTCAAATTTCGAAGCGGGAACGACGGCCATACTTCAAATTGGTTTGCCCCTCATATATCAGGGGCAACTTTACGCGGCGCAAATCTAACGTAAACGTCGTAACTTCACTGCGCCGACCGCGCGTACGTTCGGGAATTCCCATATTTTGCTAATTTGGAAAACGACGGAGGCGACACCTAGCAGCAAAAAAAAAATTGCATTTAAGATCCGACAGCGTAAGAGCCTTACGCCTGTCGGATCTAATGGATATCTATGCGTAACTGATTCTAAGAATCAGTCTCATAGATACGACGGCTCAGATTAGGACTTATGACGGCGTACATTGCGTTGCGCCGTCGTAAGCCCTTTGAGAATCTGGGCCAGAGTTACTTCAAGGGTCTGCCATAGAGGACCTGTGCAGCATGGACATGAATCAAGTGTCCTGCAAAACGTCATTCATGTGTCCGTGTATGCGGAAGATTCTGAAGACCCAGCACTTTAATGCCTCGTACACACGAACGGTTTTCACGACGAGAAACTTGAAATTTTTTATATTGGTCGAGAAAACCGGTCATGTGTATGCTCCCTAGCAGTTTTCACGACGAAAAAGCTGCCCGCAAAAAAATTTAAACCAGGTCTATTTTTTTCTCATCGTGTTTCCCGTCAGTCTTTTTCTCGTCGTGAAAAACGGTCGTGTGTATGCTTTTCTGAGGGGGGAAAAAAACGTGCATGCTCAGAATCAAGTATGAGACGGGAGCGCTCGTTCTGGTAAAACTAGCATTCGGAATGGAGATAGCACATTCGTCACGCTGTAATGGACTGAAAAGCACAAAGACTGAAAAGCGCAAATAGTCTCTCACCAAACTTTTACTAACACGAGGATCAGCAAAAGCAGCCCAAAGGGTGGCGCCATTTGAAAGGAACTTCCCCTTTATAGTTCCGTTGTACGTCCCTGCCCTTTGGTCGGACTTTTTTTTGCATCAACGTGTGTATGCAAGTCAGGCTGGAGAGGAATCACGATTGATTGATTGATCCTGAGCAGCATGGTGGAGAAGTATTTAATGCTCTTTCCATCCATCACTAGTGTTCATTACCTAGTTTGTATTTTTTCCCTATGTTTGTGTTGGATATCTCCACGCATATAGGGCCAGATTCAGGTACATTTGCGGCGGTCTAACGTAACACGTTTACGTTACACCGCCGCAAGTTTTACGGGCAAGTGCTTGATTCACAAAGCACTTACCTGTAAACTTGCGGCGGCGTAGCGTAAATCCGTCCGGCGCAAGCCCGCCTAATTCAAATGGGGCGTGTATCATTTCAATTAGGCGCGTTCCCGCGCCAAACGTACTGCGCATGCTCCGTTTTGTAATTTTCCACCGTGCTTTGCAAGAAATGACGTCGCACCGACGTAATTTTTTGAACGGCGACATGCGCTACGTCCTTTCCTATTCCCGGACGACTTACGCAAAAATTTTTTTTTAAAATTTGACGCGGGAACGACGGCCATACTTTAACATGGCTGGTCTAAATATAAGCCATGAAATAGCAGCCGTAACTTTACGCCGGGAAAAGCAGACTAGCGACGACGTAAGAGAATGCGACGAACGCGCGTACCTTCGTGGATCGCCGTAAACAGCTAATTGGCATACCCGACGCGGAAAACGACGCAAACTCCACCCGACGCGAAGCCGTACGCCTGTCGGATCGAAGCCAGAAGCCGTCGTATCTTGGTTTGAGAATTCAAACTAAAGATACGACGCGGCAAATTTGAAAGTACGCCGGAGTATCAGCAGATACTCCGGCGTACTTTTTCTGTGAATCTGGCCCATAGGTTTTACATGGCTTTCTTCCATATTGTGTTTTGGAAAGAAAATTTATGTCTGATTTTAAAGCCTTAGGCCACGTACACACGATCAGTCCATCCGACGAGAACGGTCCGAAGGACCGTTTTCATCGGTTAACCGATGAAGTTGACTTATGGTCTGATGTGCCTACACACCATCAGTTTAAAATCCGATCGCGTCAGAACGCGGACACGTAAACCACGTACGACGGCACTATAAAGGGGAAGTTCAAATCCAATGGCGCCACCCTTGGGGCTGCTTTAGCTGATTTTGTGTTAGTAAAAGACGATTCGCGCTTTTCTGTCTGTTACAGCGTGACGAATGTGCTATCTCCAAAACGAAAGCTAGTTTTACCAGAACGAGCGCTCCCGTCCCCTCATTTAGTCTGAGCATGCGTGGATTTTGAACCGATGGTCGTGCGTACTAACGACCGGTTTTGACCTATCGGTCAGGCGTCCATCGGTTCAATTTTAAAGCAAGTTCTCTTTTTTTGGACCGAAGGACAACTGACCGATGGGGCCCACACACGGTCGGTTTGGACCGATGTAACTGAACTTCAGTCCGTTTTCATCGGTTTGGTCCGATCGTGTGTACAGGGCCTTACACTGGCCGAACACTATACGAAAAATCGTTCAAACCCATTTACGAAGAACGAACATTCGGCAGTGAGAGCAAACGGTAGTGCCATCATGTAATGACCGGTAAATCGTGCAAGGGATATAAATGAATCCATTTTTGTTTCGTTTTTTTTTTTTTTTTTACATATACCTACTGCAAACAGTTTGGACAAGAAAAATATTAACCTTTCAATTTATCGTTTGTTCAGCATAAAATTTCCAAAAACCATGCCAACCAATTTGTGGCCATTTACCACTACAGCCCCGGAGGATTTGGCTGCCCAATGACTGGGCCACTTTTTGCGATTCGGCACTGCGTCGCTTTAACTGACAATTGCGCGGTCGTGCGATGTGGCTCCCAAACAAAATTGGCGTCTTTTTTTTTCCACAAATAGAGATTTCTTTTGGTGGTATTTGATCACCTCTGCGGTTTTTATTTTTTGCGCTATCGCAGTTGTAAGATAAAGATATCATTAGATATTGTGATCAAGTCATCAAAGAAACCAGTAAGGACTCGTACACACAATAGGTTAACCAGAGGACAACGGTCTGAAGGACCGGTTTCATCGGTCAAAACCGATCGCGTGTGGGCCCCATAGGTTGTTTAACCACTTCCCGACCGCCGCATGTACATTTACGTCGGCAGAATGGTACGGACAGGCACATCAACGTACCTGTACGTGCCTGCCTAGACGTGGGTCGGGGGTCCGATCGGGACCCCCCCGGTACTTGCGGCGGTCGGATTCCCTCGGGGAGCGATCCGGGACGACGGCGCAGCTATTCGTTTATAGCCGCGCCGTCGCGATCGCTCCCCGGAGCTGAAGAATGGGGAGAGCCGTATGTAAACACGGCTTCCCCGTGCTTCACTGTGGCGGCGTATCGATCGAGTGATCCCTTTTATAGGGAGACACAATCGATGACGTCAGTCCTACAGCCACACCTCCCTACAGTTGTAAACACATACTAGGTGAACCCTAACTCCTACAGCGCCCCCTGTGGTTAACTCCCAAACTGCAACTGTCATTTTCACAATAAACAATGCAATTTAAATGCATTTTTTGCTGTGAAAATGACAATGGTCACAAAAATGTGTCAAAATTGTCCAAAGTGTCCGCCATAATGTCGCAGTCACGAAAAAAATCGCTGATCGCCGCCATTAGTAGTAAAAAAACAAAAATGAATAAAAATGCAATAAAACTATCCCCTATTTTGTAAACGCTATTGATAAGCGCTTATTGCGATTTTTTTTTACCAAAAATAGGTAGACTAATACGTATCGGCCTAAACTGAGGAAAAAAATAATTTTTAGATATGTTTTTGGGGGATATTTATTATAGCAAAAAGTAAAAAATATTGAATTTTTTTCAAAATTGTGGCTCTATTTTTGTTTATAGCGCAAAAAATAAAAACCGCAGAGGTGATCAAATACCACCAAAAGAAAGCTCTATTTGTGGGGAAAAAAGGACGCCAATTTTGTTTTGGAGCCACGTCGCACCCCCGCGCAATTGTCTGTTAAAGCGACGCAGTGCCGAATTGTAAAAACCCCTTGGGTCATTTAGCAGCATATTGCTAAATGGTAAGTTAAGTGGTTAACCATCGGTTAAAAAAAAACTAAAACTTAAAATTAACCTATGGATTCCTAACCGATAGGTCAAAACCGATCGGTTAAAAATCCACGCATGCTCAGAATCAAGTCGACGCATGCTTGGAAGCATTGAACTTCGTTTTTTTCAGCACGTCGTTGTGTTATACGTCACCGCGTTCTGACACGATTGGTTATTTAACCTACGGCGTGTAGGCGTGACTGACCATCAGTCAGCTTCATCGGTTAACCGATGACAACGGTCCTTCAGACCGTTTTCATCGGATGGACCAATCGTGTGTACGAGGCTTAAGAGTGACTCAGCAGGTGATCTGTTGGACTGGAGCAGGGGTCCTCAAACTACGGCCCGTGGGCCACATGCGGCCCGCGGAGGACTTTTAACCGGCCCACCCGACCCTGACAGGCACAGCCAGTTACACGGCAGGTTGTAACACAGTGATCCCGATGTGTCACGGAGATCACAGTGTTAACAGTTCTGACACGCTGTGATAAATGTCCCGCCCTCCTCCTCCTAGACTAGCTTGTGTGATAGAGCCAGTGTTCTGTCTATCACACAAGCTGGTCTAGGAGGAGGAGGGCGGGACATTTATCACAGCGTGTCAGAACTGTTATTAACACTGTGAGCTTCGTGACACAGCGGGACCGTGACACAGCGGGACCGTAACAGCAGTTTGGCACAGTAAGGAGAAAGGCTGTGAGGGGCTTGTGATGGTGAGGGGGGCTGATGATGATGAAATGATGATGTAATGATGATGATGATGGTGGGGGGGGGCTGATGATTATGTAATGATGATGATGGTGGGGGGGGTCTGATGATAATGAAATGATTATGGTGGGGGGGGCTTATGATGATGTAATGATGATGATGGTGGGGGGGCTTGCAATGAGGGGCTGATGATGGTGAGGGGGGCTTGCAATGGTGAGGGGGGGTTGCAATGAGGGTCTGATGATGGTAAGGGGGGGTTGCAATTAGGGGCTGATGATGATGATGTAATGATGATTGGGGGGGCTTGCAATGATCTTGTTTGGCTTGCAATTAATGATTGTGAGGGGGGGGGGCTTGCAATGAGGGGCTTACAATGATGATGGCGTGGGGGCTTGCAATGAGGGGATGATGATGATGATGTAATGATGGTGAGGTGGTGGGGGGGGGGCTTGCAATGATCATGATCGGTTTGCAATTAATGATTGTGAGGGGGGGCTTGCAATGAGGGGCTTACAATGATGAAGGGGGAGGGTTGCAATGATCGTGAGGGGCTTGCAATGGTGAGGGGGGGGGGCTTGAAATGATGGCTTGAATTTGAAATGGTGGTGAGGGGGGGCTCAAAATAACATACTGTATGTGCAGTGTGCATGGGAAATTGTTCATAGTTTTTTTTATAGTCCGGCCCTCTAACGGTCTGAGGGACAGTGAACCGGCCCCCTGTTTAAAAAGTTTGAGGACCCCTGGACTAGAGTGTCCCTATAACAATAATGTAACAGAAGATCCTACAAGAGTTTTTGAGTTATGACCAAAAACATTGACTCACTGGTTACTAGAATTCTGCATTATGTTTCCAGTAAATGTCTTTCCAGCTTTCACTCATTCCTGCTATTCTCATTTATTATCAGCAGTGTGAAAAAAACTGAAAAGCTGGAAGTGGATCCAGACGTATACTCCTTCCCCGATGTGACCAGGATTGTCCCGGAAAAGACCAGCAGGGGCCAGGGACCCCTCCAGCTTCACAACTGCAGAGCAAAAGATGAGAAGGATAAAGATGGCGAGTTTACTGATAATGATGAGGTTCCCCCTCTTCTATGATGAAACCTGGCACAGTTTGGACATTGTATAGTTTTATTCAGTGTTTCACCAGCCGCTGCTCTACAACGCATTTATAGACAAAGCGCTCCAGTAGCCTGACCGACCGAAGTGCAGCCTCAATCAAATGCATTACGTGGAACTACACTGCACCTGAGAACCACAAACTAAAAACGCCATTTACCCAGTTCCCACCTGGCCTATAGCGAAATGACAGCCGGACGGGCCTTTCTTCGATCCGGGTGGACATCATATGATCTGTCGGTACCAATGATTGATCAGTGTACTGGCTCGCTGCCGGTATCATGTGATCACTGTGACCAATCACAGCAGATCACATGACAATTGTAAACAATAGATAGCTTCCTTTCGTGCTATTATGTACGATTGTGTTCCTAGCTGTGATTGGTCACATGGTAGAAACAGGGCCAATTACAGCCCATCTGTACCATGTGATTAGCTGTGGCCAGCCACAGCTAACCACAGCAAAACAAACTGAATGATTTCATAGAAAAAGATTTATAAAAATGTAAAAAAGAAAAAATTGTAATAAAAAAATTATTAAAAAATTATTAAAAACAATTTTGTTGTTGGTTTTCTTTTCGTACTGTCACCAATCAGTGTCCCTGATCACCGTCACACCAGTTATATGATGCACACGCAGAGCTGGCATTGACACAGTCACATGTCAAGGGTAGACATATGGGCTGACACACAGAGTGCAGCTTGACACCGCTCCCCAGCCTGTGCACCATGGGACCTCGAGTGGCCCCTCCTATCCCATATATTATCACCACCTTCATACGTTGTGTTGAACCCACATGCACTTCAACAGGTGCTATCATTGGGCTCCTGCTCCCGGGACCCCCCTACATATCACCACCTTTCTTGTTATCAAGGTACACTGATTATTACCGTATTTATCGGCGTATACCTCGCACTTTTTTGCCCTGAAAATCAGGGCAAAATCGTGGGTGCGCGGTATACGCCGATACCCGTTTTCCCGCGCCGAGTTTGAATACTGCGCCGACATATACCGAGCGCAGTACACTTGTGTATTGTCGGGCAGTCTCGGCTCCTCCCGCGCTGACGTCCTGGACGTACAGGACGTCAGCGTGAGAGTAGCCGAGCATTGCCGACAATACACGAGTGTACTGCGCTCTGTATATGTCGGCGCAGTATTCAAACTCGGCGCGGGAAACGAGTGGGGAGGACGCGAGGATGCCGCAGAAGGACGCCGGACCCGACGAAGAGGACACCCGAAGCCCCAGACGGACGCCGGACCCGACGAGGCCGCCGATGGACGCCGCGCAAGACACCAAAACTGTAAGTACAAAATAAAACTTTTTTTCCACAGGATTCGGGGCAACTTTAGGGGTGCGCGGTATACGCGGGAGCGCGCTATACCGCAATAAATACGGTATCTACTTTTATCCTCTTCAACTTTGTTTCACCATCACTCCCATCTTTCCCTACACTTCCCCCTTTCCCCCCTCCTTTTTTTTTTACCCCCCTCCCTCTTCCTCTTCCCATCCTATTCCATTCCCCAGTTCTGCCCTTTCCATCTCTCTACCCTTACCCCTTTTTCCTGCTTTCTTCCTCTCCCTTTCTGTTCCCATATCTCTCTCCTCCTCCCTCCCTGTCTCCTTTTCCCTTCCCCCCCCCCCCCCCCTCGTTACCCATCCTTCCCCAACCCTTCCCTTTCCCCCTCCCAGCCCCCTTTCCCCTCTCCCCCCCCCTTTTTCCCCTCCCCCCTCCCCACCCTCTTTTCTTTCTCCCTGACTGCACCCACAACCTCACCCGCTAAATTTTACTCACGCATGTTTACATATTCCCCTCTCTGCTTCAGGCCAGTTGAGTAGATGTTAACTTACACAATCTTATATCCGTGTGTCTCCCCTGGCTACCGCACGGGACTCTGTAGGGTTACGCCCGCTGTTTTCATCTTGGCGGGACCTGTCTAGGTGAGCAGCTCAGCCTGATGTTTCCCCATTTAAATGATGTATTGTTTCTGTATTTTATTATTAATTGATTGTTTAATAATTTTTAGATTTTCTCCTGAGGAAGCGGAATATTCCGCGAAACTAGTTGAGACTGTCATAACCTTCAACCCATCGTGTTTTTCTCCCTACATGGGGACCTTCAGTATGATGCTGTCATTGGTTATCATTATTTTAATTGTGTGATTATGTTTGTCCATGTTTTGAATAATGTTTATTTTTTGTTTTAAATATTTACTCTCATTCCTTAACTATGTACCAGTACCGTGATAGTCCTAATTGGCCCATTCTTCCCCCCTTGGTTCTTTGATTCGGGGACCTTAGACCCAAATAGCTAGATTCAGGTAGGCCGCCCTAACTTTGCGGCGGCGTAGTGTATCGTGTTTACACTACGCCGCCGTAAGTTAGCGAGGCAAGTACATGATTCACAAAGTACTTGCCTGCTAAGTTACGGCGGCGTAGCGTAAATGCGGCAGGCGCAAGCGCGCCTAATTGAAGATAGGCTGAGGGGGCATGTTTTATGATAATTTGGTTTGACCTGACGTGATTGACGTTTTTTTGGAACGGCGCATGCGCCGTCCGCCTACATTTCCCAGTGTGCATTGCGACACGGGAACCGCGGCCATACTTTAACATTACTATTCCAACTATTTGATGGAATATCTTTAGGCCTGATAATGCGTTACGTAAACGGCGTATCAATACTGCGTCGGCCGGGCGTACGTTCGTGAATAGGCGTATCTAGTGATTTACATATTCTACGCTGACCGCAATGGAAGTGCCACCTAGCGGCCAGCCTAAATATTGCACCCTAAGATACGACGGCGCAAGCCGTCGTATCTTAGATAGGTTTAAGTGTATCTCTGTTTGAGAATACACTTAAACTTAGGTGGGCGCAGATTCCGAGTTAGGTCAGCGTATCTACTGATACGCCGGCCTAACTCTTACTGAATCTAGCTAAAAAAATTCTATTTCCTCAGGATGATGGTACCTCATATTTTAGTACTTACATATCTTACCCAGAGGCTCTCACTCTATCCCATAGGGAAACATTGATTTTCACACGTCATGCGACATGAGCTCCTAATGTCGGAGCGTTTGTCGTACCAGTGTGAACCCGGCCTCAAATAGAAGAAAGAGATCGGTGGACAGATGTCCTTTATACACATAATGGGCCAGATTCACAAAGAGATACGACGGTGTATCTACAGATACACCATCGTATCTCTGACTTACACTGGTCCTATCTATGCGCCTGATTCATAGAATCACATACGCATAGATAGGACTAAGATCTGACAGTGTTACACTGTGTTACACTGTCGGATCTTTTTTTCAATTTAAAAATGGCGCCGGGGGCGTTCCCGCTGATTTACGATAAATAATATGTAAATCAGCGAGATACGCAAATTCACGAACGTACGCGGACCCGTCGCAGTGTTCTTACGTTGTTTCCGTATCGGTTTTCCCGTCGTATACTTACCCCTGTTTTTAGCAGGCGCAGCCAATGTTAAGTATAGCTGGCGTTCCCGCGTCGAATTTGAATTTTCCAACGTCGTTTGCGTACGGCGATTCACGAACACGCGCGTCGCAAGTCCCGCTCACGTCGAAACCACTGACGTCCTAGTGACGTCAGTGGGAGCAATGCACGCCGGGAAATTCCACGGACGGCGCATGCGCATTTAAATGGGCGCGGGAACGTGCCTGATTTAAATAGTACACTCCCCTAGCCGCGGAATTTGAATTCCGCCGGGGGATTTAGGATCCGCCGTCGCAAGTTTGGAGGTAAGTGGTTTGTGAATTAGCCACTTGCCTCCTAAACTTGCGGGAGCGGATCTTAATTCACGTAGATCGAGCGGATCTATAGATCCGCTGAGCTACGTGAATCTGGCCCAATGAGTTGTTGTTAGGAGCACCTTCTCAAAATCACAGGACTAATCTGTGTACCACATGAGCACCTACTGTAGCCAGTCTGTGGGAGCCAGAATTATTGTTGTTTGGTAGGGGATCGAATAATTATTTTACTAACTGAACTGCAACTCAATTTATAACATTTGTATCACATGTTTTTTATGGATTTTTGGTTGATATTCTGTCTCTATCATTTAACAACTTGCCGACCAGCCTCCGTCGTTTTACGGCGGCAGGTCGGCTCCCCTGAGCGAGAGCACATAGCTATACGTCGGCTCTTGCGCAGGCCACACACAGCTCCCGGTCCTGTAAGGGAGAGAAATGCCTGACTGTCTGTTCATACAACGTATGAACAGAAGATCAGTCATTTCCCCTAGTGAGGCCACCCCCCCTACAGTTAGAACACACCCAGGGAACATACTTAACCCCTTCCCCGCCCCCTAGTGTTAACCCCTTCCCTGCCAGTGGCATTTTTATAGTAATCCAATGCATTTTTATAGCACTGATTGCTATAAAAATGCCAATGGTCCCAAAAATGTTTCAAAAGTGTCTGAAGTGTCCACCATAATGTCGCAGTACCGAAAAAAATCGCTGATCGCCGCCATTACTAGTAAAAAAAAATATTAATAAAAATGCCATAAAAATACCCCCTATTTTGTAAACGCTATAACTTTTGTGCAAACCAATCAATAAACGCTTATTGCGATTTTTTTTTACGAAAAATATGTAGAAGAATACATATCGGCCTAAACTGAGGAAAAAAAACGCTTTTTTATATATTTTTGGGGGATGTTTATTATAGCAAAATGTAACAAATATTTATTTTTTTTCAAAATTGTCGCTCTATTTTTGTTTTTTTAGCGCAAAAACTAAAAACCGCAGAGGTGATCAAATACCACCAAAAGAAAGCCCTATTTGTGGGGAAAAAAGGACGCCAATTTTGTTTGGGAACCACGTCGCACGACCGCGCAATTGTCAGTTAAAGCGACGCAGTTCCGAATCGCAAAAAGTGCTCTGGTCTTTGACCAGCAATATAGTCCGGGGTTTAAGTGGTTAAAATACACCTATGATAAACATATTTTAGACCCTTCATTTTTTTTAAGTGGTCAAGCGTATAAAATCTGCAGGGGAACAAATAATTATTTTCCCCACTGTAAATAGATCCATAAATGAACAAAACTAAATACATCCCCCCGAATAAGGTGGGGGGACATTAGATCACTTTTGGTTTTCCAACCAAATTTCACCTAAGCAGCTCAATGAGGAAAACTGAGAGTTTCTGCTTAGGCAAAATTTTCCATGGTTGCAAGAAGGCAGAATACTACAACGATGTACAGACTAAAGGCCCTGTACACCAGGCTGGGAATCCCGTCAGGAAAAAAACGTTGGTTTTCCTGACGGGATTCCTGACAAGCTGGCCTTGCAAAGCCGTGTACAGACGGCCACTCAAAAGAACCGCCGTTCTTTTGAATGGCAAGAACGCGGTGACGTCATCGACTACGACGAGCCGGCGTTTCGTCACATTCGATTCCGTCGCCCGCCATCTTGCTAAACCCCACACTAACTTTGTATGCTACCGCACATGCGTCAAAGTATGCCCCAGAGGAAGCGAATTATCGCGAAACCGGTCGGGCGGAACGAGTGCTGCATCGGATTACCCCCCGCATACTTGCACGACTTCTTTACCATCTGAACGGGTTTTTTTTGGTCAGCTTCCGGCCGGAGCTCCAATTGACATGCCCTTTTTACCATTGTTTTAATGTAAGTGTGTTTTTGACTTCTTTTAAAATAAATACGCCTATGGTATTACACTATTGCGGTTCCCATATGTCTTTTCATGTTACCTGTTGATCAAGTTCGCAAGCACTGGAATGGGATAAAGACTGGTTTCCAGCCCAGCCCACCTGCAATTTGATTTTCAACGGTTCATCTATTGTTATGCTTTCTGGGGTCTTCTTTTAGTTAAGAGACCGCCGGATATCCGGTAAGAGGCTATATTTGTTCTTGGTGGTGGATCACTGCTTCGGGATAGTCACCTCTTAACCTTGGACTTATCTGTGGATCATTTGGCTCATCTCCTTTTTTTCACTCTACGGGTGGATAGAAGCTTTGCCGTCCCTCTAAGGACTTTTTTCACCAAATTTTTTTCACTTTCACCTATGGACATTGATTTGTTACATGTTGTTATATTTTGTATATATTTAGCGCATCTTGTTATTTTTCTTTATGCTATCACTGTTTCACCGTACACAGTAAGGTGCAGCTTTTTTTTTTTTTTTTTTCACATTAGTACTCTTTAGGAGGACTACCATATTGTATTAGGTTTTCATTAGCGCAGTTGCTTCCAATTTCTTTTCCAAAGTATTATCAAGCATGCACGGTTTTTCTACACTCAGGTAAGCATACAGACTACTGGTTTTATTGTTAGGAAACACTCTGCCGGGAATCCCGACAGGAAAATAGAAAGCCAGGTTCCTGACGGGAAAACTGCTAGGGAGCATACACACGCCTGGGATTCCTGGCCAAATGCACTCCTGGCAGTTTTCCTGCTGGGAAAACCGGTCGTGTGTATGAGGCTTAACATATACCTAAAAATGGAAAAAAATGTGCACAAAATAGGGGCCCACAGCCAAAAGAGTTTGATCAACTGTTTCTAATGCCGCGTACACACGATCATTTTTCAGCATGAAAAAAACGTAGTTTTTCAAAAACGTCATTTAACCACTTAAGACCCGGACCAAAATGCAGGTAAAGGAGCAGGCCCCTTTTTGCGATTCGGCACTGCGCCGGTTAACGCCCGCCACATGTATATGTACGTCCACAGAATGGCACGTACAGGCATATGGGCGTACATGTACATCCCCGCCTTTTCCGCGGGTCGGGGGTCCAATCGGGACCCCCCCAGCTACATGCGGCGGTCGGAAACCCGCGGGGAGCGATCCGAGATGAGGAGGCGGCTATTCGTTTCTAGCCGCCCCCTCGCGATCGCTCCCCGAAGCTGAAGAACAGGGAGAGCCGTATATAAACACGGCTTCCCCGTGCTTCACTGTGGCGGCGTATCGATCGAGTGATCCCCTTTATAGGGAGACTCGATCGTTGACGTCAGACCTACAGCCACACCCCCCTACAGTTGTAAACACACACTAGGTGAACCCTAACTCCTTCAGCGCCCCCTGTGGTTAACTCCCAAACTGCAACTGTCATTTTCACAATAAACAATGCAATTTAAATGCATTTTTTGCTGTGAAAATGTCCGAAGTGTCGCAGTCACGAAAAAAATCGCTGATCGCCGCCATTAGTAGTAAAAAAATAAAATAAATAAAACTATCCCCCTATTTTGTAAACGCTATACATTTTGCGCAAACCAATCGATAAACGCTTATTGCGATTTTTTTTACGAAAAATAGGTAGAAGAATACGTATCGGCCTAAACTGAGGGAAAAAAAAATGTTATATATGTTTTTGGGGGATATTTATTACAGCAAAAAGTAAAAAATATTGAATTTTTTTCAAAATTGTCGCTCTATTTTTGTTTATAGCGCAAAAAATAAAAACCGCAGAGGTGATCAAATACCACCAAAAGAAAGCTCTATTTGTGTGAAAAAAAGGACGTCAGTTTTGTTTGGGAGCCACGTCGCACGACCGCGCAATTGTCTGTTAAAGCGACGCAGTGACGAATCGCAAAACCTGGCCTGGGGATTTAGCTGCCTAAAGGTCCGGGGCTTAAGTGGTTAACAGACAATTGCGCGGTCGTGCGATGTGGCTCCCAAACAAAATAGGCGTCCTTTTTTCCCCACAAATAGAGCTTTCTTTTGGTGGTATTTGATCACCTCTGCGGTTTTTATTTTTTGCGCCATAAACAAAAATAGAGCGACAATTTTTAAAAAAATGCAATATTTTTTACTTGTTGCTATAATAAATATCCCCCAAAAATATATAAAAAAACAATTTTTTTCCTCAGTTTAGGCCGATACGTATTCTTCTACCTATTTTTGGTAAAACAAAATCGCAATAAACGTTTATCGATTGGTTTGCGCAAAATTTATAGCGTTTACAAAATAGGGGATAGTTTTATTGCATTTTTATTATTATTTTTTTAACTACTAATGGCGGCGATCAGCGACTTTTTTCGTGACTGCGACATTATGGCGGACACTTCGGACAATTTTGACACATTTTTGGGACCATTGTCATTTTCACAGCAAAAAATGCATCAAAAGGGGGCGCTGAAGGGGTTAAGTGTGACATCATCTGTGTTTCTAACTGTAGGGGGGTGTGACTGTAGGTGCGACGACGTCATTGATTGTGATTCCCTATATTAGGGATCACACGATCGATGACGGCGCCACAGTGAAGAACGGGGAAGCTGTGTTTACACACAGCTCTCCCCGTTCTTCAGCTCCAGGGACCAATCGCGGGACTCCAGCGGCAATCGGGTCCGCCGGTCCCGCGGCCACGGACCCACGGCTGGGCATTTAACAATCACGTACAGGTACGTGCTTGTGCCCAGCTGTGCCATTCTGCTGACGTAAATTAGCGTTAGGCGGTCCTTAAGTGATAAAAATGATCGTGTGTGGGCTTCACATCATTTTTCGGGTTCTGAAAAACGACAATTTCTTTTTCGAACATGCTGCATTTTTTAACGTCGTTTTAAACAATGTTGTTTTTTGAGTTGTAAAAAATGATCGTGTGTGGGCTAAAACAACAAAAAAAAAACGTTCATAATGGAGTAAGCACATTCATCACTCTGTAACAGACAAAAAAACGTGAATCGTCTTTTACTAACATGGAATCAGCTAAAGCAGCCCAAAGGCGAATAGAACTTCCCCTTTATAGTGCCGTTGTACATCACCACGCTTTGTTCATCATTTTTTTAAAACAATGGTGTGTAGGCAACATCGTTTTAATGATGAAGTTGGGAAAACGTTGTTTTTTAAACATGCTGAAAAATGTTTCTTTTTTTAATGCTGAAAAATGATCGTGTGTACGCGGCATAAGACTCAATAATGGGTAATAGATATAGACAAAGGGCCAGATCCACATAGCGCGTCGTAATTTTAGGTAGGCGTAGCGTATTGTAGTTACGCTACGCCGCCGCTACTTTGAGAGGCAAGTGCTGTATTCACAAAGCACTTGCCTCTAAAGTTACGGTGGCGTAGCGTAAATCTCCCGGCGTAAGGGCGCGGAATTCAAAGAAAATTCTACGCTGGCCCGGCGTCCATACTTAACATTGCGTACTCCTCATAGAGCAGGGGTAACGTTACGCCGAAAAAAGCCTTACGTAAACCAACGTAAAAAAAATGCGTCAGGCGGACGTACGTTTGTGGATTGGCGTATCTAGCTAATTTGCATACTCAACGCGGAAATCAACGGAAGCGCCACCTAGTGGCCAGCGTAAATATGCACCTTAGATCCGACGGCGTACTAAGACGTACGTCAATCAGATCTAGCCCAGCTTCAGGCGTATCTTGTTTTGTGGATACAAAACAAAGATACACCGGAGCATCCTAGAAGTTACGCGGCTTATCAATAGATACGCCGACGTAACTTCTTCGTGGATCTGGGCCAAAGGTGAGGACCTAATATCACAATGAAGGATAAAGGTATTTGCAGAGCAGCTGTTTAAGTATAAGATGAGTAAGATGTCATCAAATAAAACAGTATAAAAAATACACCAATATCTAAAATCAAAATAAATAATCTATTGGTAAAAAGCGCTATTGTTGGATAAGTGTCCAGCTTCACATATAAGTAAATGAATAAAATAATGACGTGGCAGAAATAGTCCTAAAGTGGTAAGTGCTTCTAGGATAAAGTGGGTAGTGCACCCTCCACCAACTCCAAATCTTCACCAACAGTGGCCCTCGCCCCCTCTGGGGTTCTGGGGTTCAAACTCACCAAAAGTAAACTTTTCTCGTTTACTTTGTGAAAAATAAGGACCTACATCTGGAACTAAATATATGCACACATAAAAGGCACTTAAGATTTATGGGAAAATTGACATCCTTATCTGTAATGCTGCTGTGAATCCTTTCGTTGGTCCACTTTTTGAAACTACCGAGGAATTGTGGAATAAGGTTTTCCATGTCAATGTAATATCAACTTTCCTTTTGATAAAACTTGTTGTACCTCACATCCAGAAACAAGGGAGTGGATCATTAATAATCTGTTCTTCAATCGCTGGATACATACCGCAATCAGAACCAACCTTGGGAATTAACCCCTGCTGCTTTCTGAGGTGGTGACGGAGTTCTGAGTGAAAAGGAATTTGTTTTCAAGGCTTTTTTGATTCATCCTTCTGGTGAGTTTGAACCCCAGAGGGGGCGAGTGCCACTGTTGGTGAAGATTTGGAGTTGGTGGAGGGTGCACTACCCACTTTATCCTAGAAGCACTTACCACGTCATAATTTTATTCATTTACTTATATGTGAAGCTGTACACTTATCCAACAATAGCGCTGTTTACCAATAGATCATTTATTTTGATTTTAGATATTGGTGTATTTTATATACCTAAACATGACAATTTGTCCTGGAATAAAATACTGAGATCTGTTTCCTAATACTTTGGCGGTAGGTTGCGTTTTTACTGGCCAGGTGGCATTCCTAGAAGTAACCTAAGGTCAGTCTTTTTTTAGCAAAATAACTTTGTAAACATTATTTATAATTTATCCTGTTCCACTTTATAAAGGTTAATAAAGTATTTATTGTCTCAGGATTTTGCATGTTGCTGTGAGCTCTAAAGGGGGAGTAATCTGCAAAAGCTGGAAGAAATCCAGTAGAAGTTGTACATACACTATATGAACAAAAGTTTGCCAACACCTGACCATCACACCTACAGTATATTAGCTGGATTCACAAAGAGTTACGCCGGCGTATCAGTAGATACGCCGTCGTAACTCAGAATCTAAGCCGTCGTATGTTTAAGTGTATGCTCAAACTGAGATACACTTAAACCTAGCTAAGATACGACGGCCTGCACCTTCGTATCTTAGGGTGCAATATTTCCGCTGGCCGCTAGGTGGCGCTTCCGTTTGGCGTAGAATATGTAAATGACTAGATACGCCGATTCAAGAACGTACGCTTGCCCATCGCAGTAAAGATACGCCGTTTCCGTAAGAGGTACGCCGGCGTAAAGATAAAGCTGCCCCCTAGGTGGCCTAGCCAATGTTAAGTATGGCCGTCGTTCCCGTGTCGAAATTTCACAATTTTACGTCGTTTGCGTAAGTCGTCCGTGAATGGGGCTGGACGTAATTTATTTATTATTTTAACCTTTTTTTGGAACTTTGGTTCCAGCTTTTTATTTTTATTTTTATTCGTATATTTTTGTATTTACCTGCTTTTTGTGCACGCCATTACCAGTGGCAGTGCAAATAAAATACCCCCTGGCTTTGAACTTACTACGCTATGAGAGATTATTTTTTCTCTTGGAGGAACCTGGATAATTAAAGGACCCAAACCACCTGGACCAGAATACTTACCCAGAGGACCCAAGGAGGTGAAAGCCGAGCTGGTGGAGACTATACATATACATGCACTTTACCCCTGCAGGGGTGAGTGTCTCTGGTGAGTGGGGACCCAGGAGGGGGAGCACCGGAATCACCGCATGAATTTTCACTATCGTATACTTTGATCACTCACCCAGATTGGGTGCACTTATCCACGAACATTTTCACAAATCTCTGATAATTGATCAACCACATGTGGATTGTTGATGTATTGTTGGACTGACCATATATTGGACTAATAATCCTATTTTTTTAATTTTTCATTTTTATTGCTATATTTTTTGTACATTTTCTTGGGTTATTTACCTTGCACTGCCGTCTGATATCCAGCATCTTCATTGCTGATAGGCGGCTATTGTCAACACTCACTGCTTGTTTATTTATTATTTATCATTTTTATCGATCATTCACCTAGTGCACTTAGTGTTATACTTTTTCTGTGACCGTAAGTCACACTACACTTTGCACTACTTTCAGTCAAGTGGTGCACATTATTATTTATTAAGTACTTACATCCACCTGCATATGTAATATATTGAGGCACTTTTATTTCATTAGATCCACTAGTCACTACTTACAACTTGGATCGCATACAAGGTTCATTGTACCACACTTCCGGTACACCTAGCCTCTAGCTGAGACAGCGCCACCACCCCCACCTTTTCCTATGGACGTAATTTACGTTCACGTCGAAACCAATACGTCCTTGCGGCGTACTTTGGCGCAATGCACACTGGGATATGTACACGGACGGCGCATGCGCCGTTCGTAAAAAACGTCAATCACGTCGGGTCACTAGTAATTTATATAAAACACGCCCCCCTGTTCCTAATTTGAATTAGGCGCGCTTACGCTGGCCCATTTACACTACGCCGCCGTAACTTAGGAGGCAAGTGCTTTGTGAATACAGCACTTGCCTCTCTGACTTAAGGCGGCGTAGCGTAAATACGATACGCTACGCCGCCTGAAAGTTACGCTGCCCTACCTGAATCCAGCTATATGACTTTGGACATCTCATTCCAAACCATGGGTTTTAGTATGGGGCTGTGGCTATAACAGTCTCCAATCTTCAGGGAAGGCGTCAGAAGGTACTCACCGAGGCCGAGGTGGCGAGAACGGTTCCCCCTTGCGACTAAGCGCACTCCACCCCTGGAGGTGGTACAGAGGGTGGAGGACACAAAAAGACACGAGTCACCAGCAGGCTGGACAGGTCTTGCATGAAGATCACTGGAGAGCTGGTAACTGTCAGTGTTTTAGGCCCAGCTGAGGTTCTAAACCAGTGGGGTTGAAGCATGGAGGAGTCCTTAAGCAAGTCGGGGGTCAAACACATGAGGCAGGTATTTAAGCAAGCCGAGGGTCAAAAACAGGAGGCAGGTAGCAAGTCCTTTAAGCAAGCCGGGGGTCAAACACAGGAGGCAGGTAGCAAAGTCCGTTAAGCAAGCCCGGGTCAGGTGCAGGAGAAGATCAGAGCAGGTCAAGGTCAATTCGGATCACAACAGGTAATCACAAGGCAACAGGATACAGAGGCAAGGAACACAGGAAGCTGGGATATAAACCAGCAACTATGAACAGCCTTTTATAGCCCGGAAAAACTCACGTTATGCACGCACCAGTGCGCATGCACGCGCTGTTCCATTGGACCGCACATCCGTATGCGCCGAGGCGCCACTCCACCGCGCGTGCGCGCACGAAAGGAGTGACATTGACAAGTGGGAGCGAGGAGTGCACAGGGTAGGGTGGGAACACACTAGGGAGGAATGGGACTAAAGCAGGGAGGAGCGGGAGCACACCACAGATGAGTGGGAATATAGCAGGGAGGAGTGGAGGCAAACCACAGAGAAGTGAGAGTACAGCAGGGAGGAGTAGGACTAATGCAGGGAGGAGGGAAAGCACACCACAGAGTAGTAGGGATATAGCAGGGAGGAACGGGAGCACACCACAAAGGAGTGGGGGTATAGCAGGGAGGAGCGGCAGCACACCATAGAGGAGTGGGGGTATAGCAGGGAGGAGCGGGAGCACACCACAGAGGAGTGGGGGTATAGCAGGGAGAAGCGGGAGCACACCACAGAGGAGTGGGGATAAAGCAGGGAGTTGCGGGAGCACACCACAGAGGAGTGGGGGTATAGCAGGGAGGAGCGGGAGCACACCACAGAGGAGTGGGGATAAAGCAGGGAGGAGCGGGAGCACACCTCAGAGGAGTGGGGGTATAGCAGGGAGGAGTGGGAGCACACCAGAGGAGTGGGGGTATAGCAGGGAGGAGCGGGAGCACACCAGAGGAGTGGGGATAAAGCAGGGAGGAGCGGGAGCACACCTCAGAGGAGTGGGGGTATAGCAGGAGCGCACCACAGAGGAGTCGAGGTATAGCAGGGAGGAGTAGGAGCACACCTCAGAGGAGTGGGGGTATAGCAGGGAGGAGCAGGAGCGCACCACAGAGGAGTGGGGGTATAGCAGGGAGGAGCAGGAGCACACCTCAGAGGAGTGGGGGTATAGCAGGGAGGAGCAGGAGCACACCACAGAGGAGTCGAGGTATAGCAGGGAGGAGCAGGAGCACACCTCAGAGGAGTGAGGGTATAGCAGGGAGGAGCGGGAGCACACCACAGAGCAGTGGGGGTATAGCAGGGAGGAGCGGGAGCACACCACAAAGGAGTTAGGGTATAGCAGGGAGGAGTGGAGGCAACCCATGGAGAAATGAGAGTACAGCAGGGAGGAGTAGAGGCACACCAAAGTGGAGTATGAGTACACCAGGGTGGATTGGGAATACAGCAAGGAGGAGTGGAAGCACACCAGGAAGGATAAAGTACATAACTGTAGGGAGTAAGAACATAGCACAGGGGGTGGGAGCACACAAGTGAGGACCGGGCAGGGCTGTCTTAATGCATGGGCACTCCTGGGCACTGCCCGAGGGCCCCATGATAGTATTGCATTACATCATATTCCCAGACTGTCCCAGATTTGTCAGTCACGCTTTTTACTAAGCTGTCCCACGATGTCCCAAGCAGCATCCTGGAAACTGTAGTGTGCCGTCCTGATCCCAGTAATGTGCCCACCTGACACCCATGTACTGTGTCCTTCTGCCTCTACCCCTTTACTGTGCCCTTTGTGTTGATTAGTCTTTTAGAAGGAGTACACTAGTGTGCAGTAGGGAGAAGCAAACCTGATAAGAGTGAGAATACTCCACCCGGCAAAGTACAGGTTCACTTTAAGCGCAATGTGACTCTCCGGTCTTTATCTTACTTCCAGTCCCAGCGTGCTTTTTGGCTGACGAAGCTAGCAGGGATTTATAGTCCTCCAACAGAGGTAAATTTGCAATTACCTGTTTCTTTTCCCAGCATGCCCCACCAGCAGTACTCGTCTACAGTGTATGGCGCACTACTGCGTTCTAACAAAAGTTATCAATAAACTCTGTGAATGAAAAATGAAAAAAAATATTCTACATTTCCCGTAATTACCTGTAATGTATTTACACAGCACAATAAAACGTTCTGAGTGTATAATTAGCAGCATGTGTTCTGCATACACCGTATGAACAGCCTGGAGTGTTTCTGCGCCGTGCTGTATAATTAACTGCGATTACTGAAATTATATGAAGCTGGAATACAAGCTTTTCTGAACATATCTATGAAGTGAGCAAATCCTTCTAAATACGTTTCTTTGTTTTGGGTGGACTGGCAAGGTTGACCCCCTGCTTGTTCTTAAACCAGAAGTTTAGAACACGGCCGTCTTATCTTATACCCCAAATTCCAGCTATGACCTCTAGGTGGGGATGATTGCGGGTTTCTGGTGAGCTCCTGGGAGAGCTGAGGAACCCAATTCTCCGGAAAAGGCAACTCCAGATTGTGCTTCCTGATGACGTTTTAGACGAAACGTACGTCGAGGCGGTACCTGGGCACGCACAAGCCACGCACTTCCGGTCTCACTGGTCAACAAGCTGCTAGCAGTGGAACGCACGCCAGCTCTCCAGGATATGACCATCTCTCTCCACACTTCCTTAATCCTTATCCCTACAAGCGTACAGCCTCAGTGCCGGCATACGGGCACCAGCAATAGTAAGCGGCCACTCGGCACTGTGTTTTTTTTCTATGTTTTAAATAAACGTTTTACACTATGGCGGCATTTCTTCTCCTTTTTGGTATCCGTTCCGCTATCTGCTGCTGACATTGGAACCTTTATGAGATCCTGCTGACCCATATTAACAACAAGCTATTATTGACCTTATTTTAATTAATTTGGTCAACACCGTTTGGTAAGGAGCCATCTATCTTTATCTTTGGTGACCTATTGGTGAAGGTGGATCACTTCCTTCTTGCACTTTGGATTTTGAAGATATATGAGCACGTTGCACTTTACCCATTAATTTGGGACTGTATTATTTGCATTAATCTGCACATGGACTTCTTCCAGTCATTAGACTGTGTATTATAATTTGACATTTATTTTTATATTTTATATTGTTTGGTCTAATTAATCAGGGATATGCAATTAGCGGACCTCCAGCTACAAGTCCCATCATGCTTCTGACTCTGGTGTCATGCTTGTGGCTGTCAGAGTCTTGCTATGCCTCATGGGAATTGTAGTTCTGCAACAGCTGGAGGTTCGCTAATTGCATATCCCCAGTATACATGGACACCATTTAATCATCTGCTTGTTATACTAGATTATTATCACTAAGTTCTGTGTATACAGTTCGACTGTAATTCACTGTAATCTTTATTGTGTAATTTAACACATAATCTATTCACTATCTAGCGCCCCTCACCCATTATCACAGTCTGTGCTGGATAGTCTTTTTGGGAGATATTGGATCTTCAGCTATCCCACCAGCATCTTACCGTAAGACTGGTGATGATGCCCAGGTGCCTTGGGTAGCAAACCAGGATCTAAGGTAAAGCTATCATATGAGTTTTTCTTTAAAGGGGTTGTAAAGGTTCATGTTTTTTCACCTTAATGCATCCTATGCATTAAGGTGAAAAAACATCTGATGTTTGCCGGCCCCCCAGCCCCCCGGTTTACTTACCGGAGCCCTCGAAAGTCCTGCGTCGAGAACACGCTTGATCTCGGCCTGGTCTTCTTGGCAATTCTTGGCTCTTCATTGGATAGATTGATAGTAGCACAGCCATTGGCTTCCGCTGATGTCAATCAACTCCAATGACGTGAGGGCCGGGGGCGGGGCCGAGTCCTGTAGTTGGTGGCTATGGACGCCAAATACAGGACTCGGGAGAGCGCCCGCAAGGTAACCCCCTTGGGAGAGCTCTTGCCAGGGGGGGTTATAAGAAGCGGGGAGGAGCCGAGACAGCCGCCAAGGGACCCCAGAAGACCAGCATCGGGGCTACTCTGTGTAAAACGAGCTGCACAGTGGAGGTAAGTATAACATGTTTGTTATTTAACCCCTTCCTTACCGGGCCATAGTAATATGACGCCAGCAGGAACCCTCCCTCCCTCCGGGTGGACGTCAATAGACGTCCTTTCCTCCCGGCCATCTAGGGAGCGTGCGGCACCACTTGTGACCCAGTACGCGTGCCCAGCGGCCGCGTTGTCCGCCGGGAACCCGCGATCATGGCAGGAGTGTGGATCTTACGAAATTCCGAATTTATCGAATTTTCAAATTTCCATTTTTTTTTTAATTTCCCGAATTTTCAAATTCCGAATTTTCGAATTTACAAATTCCCGAATTTCCGAATTCATGAATTTCCAAATTTATGGATTTTGGAATTTCTTGAATTTACGAATTTTCGAAAAAAGCAAAAAAACGAATAAAACTAAAAAAACGAATTTTTTGCCAGTGCACATGTCTACTGATCACCGTATAAATGACACTAGTGGGCAATCAAAGGTTTAACTGTGTTCCCTCAGTGTGTGCTCTAACCTTGTGTGGAGGATGGCCTCTCTGTGAAGTGATCGCGGATGGCCGGTGGACATAGTTAGGTAGATTCAGTAAGAGTTAGGCCGGCTTATCAGTAGTTAAGCCGACCTAACTCAGAATCGACGCCGACTTATGTTTAAGCGTATGCTCAAACAGAGATACGCTTAAACATATCTAAGATACGACGGCTTGCGCCGTCCTATCTTAGATTGCAATATTTTGGATGGCCGCTAGGTGGCGCTTCCCTTGCGGTCGGCGTAGAATATGTAAATGAGTAGATACGCAGATTCACGAACGTACGCCCGGCCGACGCAGTACTTTTACGCCGTTTACGTTAGAGATAGGCTGTGTAAAGTTAGAGCTAGGCCCTATTGGAATAGTAATGTCAAGTATGGCCGCCGTTCCCGCGTCGAAATTTAAATTTTTTACGTCGTTTGCGTAAGTCAACCGTGAATCGGAATTTACGCCGTTTGCATCCACGTCAAAATCAATAGGCCCGTGCGGCGTACTTAGCCGCAATGCACACTGGGAAATGTAGGCGCCCGGCGGTCAGGCCCCATTAACATACAACACGGCCCCCTCAAACACATTTGAATTAGGCGCCCTTACGCCCGCCGATTTAGGCTACGCCGCCGTAACTTAGCAGGTAAGTATATTGTGAATCATGTACTTGCCTAGCTAACTTACGGCGGCGTAGCTTAAATGCCTTAAGCTGCTAGGGTGACCACATTTCCAAACTGCCATTCAGGGACACCCCCCCCCTTTCTAAAAGAAGATAACTTTTTATAAAAAATAATTGTGACCCCCCCCCATGGTTTTCACCGGTTCATCCTGTGACCTGTAGTTCTTTTCTAGTTGCGGGGGGGGGTTCATGCTGGGACCTGTAGTCCTTAACTTTGGGGAGGTTACCCTCCCCCAAAGTAAAGGACTAAAAATCCCAGCGTGAACCGATGATATCTAAAGATGTGACCCCCCCCCCCATTTTGAAACTCCCCGCATGAACCCATGAGATCTAAGGGTGTGACCCCATAGATTTCACAGATCTATGCTGGGACCTTTAGTTCTTCACTAGTTTGGGGGGGGGGTCACATCTTAAGCTCTGAGGGGTTCATGCTGGGACCTGTGTCAGTTTCATTCCGGGACACTGTATTGTCCCAGAGTGAAGGTGCCCGGGACAGACCTGCAGAATGCGGGACTGTCCCGGGCAATCCGGGACACGTGGTCACCCTATAAGCTGCGCCGCCGCAAAGTTAGGCATAGGTACCTGAATCTACCTACAAGTCCGCAGGACCACGTGTGCGCGCTCCCCTGGCGTGCAGCGCGCGCCCATTGCACAATAGAGCCGCCCTGCCGCAGTATATATGCGGTGGGTGGTCTCTAACTGGTTTAGTAATGACAAAGGTATTGCGGACTGAACAGGTCCTTAGCAGAATTGTAAAAATGGTACCGATTCAGCCGATTTCGGAAATTACATTAATATCTAAGCTTATCTGAGGTTTTAGTGATGAAATCAATAAGGAGTACTTTCAAATATAGCGACTGAGAAATCTCCTTGGCCCAGATTCAGGTACAATTTGCCCCTTTTTTACGGAGGCACAGGGCAGCGTTTTTGCCCTGCCCCCCAGCAAATTATCTGCGCTGCGCGCGATTCACGGAGCAGTAGCTCCGTAAATTGCGTGTGCGCTCTTTAAAATTGCCCTGCGTAAGGGCGCTTAATGTAAATGATTCCGTAGGGGGCTGGAATCATTTAAATTAGGCGCGCTCCCGCGCCGAGCGTAGAGCGCATGCTCCGTCGGGAAACTTTCCCGACGTGCATTGCGGCAAATGACGTCGCAAGGACGTCATTTGCTTCAAAGTGAACGTGAATGGCGTCCAGCGCCATTCACGAATCACTTACGCAAACGACGTGAAATTCAAATTTCACGACGCGGGAACGGCGTGTATACTTTAGCATTGGCTGCCCCTACTATTAGAAGGGGCAGTCTTACGCTAAAGAGGCCGTACGGAAACTCTGTAACTTGCGTACGCAGGGCCCGCGCAACATTGTGAATCGGTGTTAGTATGCAATTTGCATACTATACACTGAGCACAATGGGAGCGCCCCCCAGCGGTCATCGCAAGAATGCAGCCTAAAATCTGCGTGGCATAAGAGCCTTATGCCACGCAGATTTTAGGGTGCAGTCGGCGTTACGATGTTCCTGAATCAGGAGCATTCGTAACCCTGGAGCAAGTCAGCAATTGCGCTGCGTAACCTATGGTTACGCAGGCGCAATTGCTTCTTGAATCTGGGCCCTTGTGTGCTTAGGCAGACTCCTCTGGTAATTTACTAGAAACATAAAGTAGCGATCATGGAGCACTGAGGGGTTAAGGAGAGAGGTATGTCTACTATTAGGCATGTCCTAAAATGGACACAGTAGGCTGACCCTCTGCCGGGAGTTAGGCCAATTGTTATTATTGAAAGAGGAAATTCTGAAAATAGATTTTTTTGGTTATGGAACGTACAGTATAATAGAAAATGTCACAATCTGCATCAAACTGATGACTATTTCAAAAAGTCTTCAATGGTAATAATAAAGTGACATTAAACAATATCCCTATTCTCCAAAAAATAATCCATACACATCCACTACTCAATAGCCTGTAATCTATTTTTATTCAGTTTTTTTTTGCCTCTTTGTAACATCCTCTGTGAGCTCCTGAACCTCTCCTTATTTTAAATGCAGCGATTTCCATGGGTGTTATTATTATTATACAATATGCAAAAAACGGAAATGTGGCGCAAGATCCTGCGGAGCAACCAATGAATAAAAATGAGGTATATGCAATTCTAATGCTAAAGTCCAATAATAAAAGTGTCCAATGAAAGTCCTGGATTAATACAATATGGTGCAAGTAGCTGTGGGAAACACTTAGCGGCGGCACCTTAAAGCAGAAGCATTGCTCTGAAACGATCAAAAGAAAAAACAGAGTGCGCCAATCTGAGTGCAGTAGGCCCAAATTTAATAGCTGGAAAAAAATAATAATAAATGTACATATACAAAATGCCTACTCACAAATTGGAAGTAGATGGTAGGCAAAGAGACCAAAATTGGGAGATGTGGGCGATCAGCAAGTTGATATGTGCCTGGAGTCCTGCAGTGGTCTTGGCTGGCGGTCATCCGGAATGTAGGCTGTAGCAGATGGATTGGAATCGGTGTCAGGGGACAGAAACACCGGAAAGCCACAGAGGATGCGGCGTGCGCTTCAGCGTGGAGCGCAGCGTGCCGTCGTCGCGCCGGAAGTGACGTGCAGGTCCGTGCTGGCCAATAGGATAACGCGTTTCACAGCGTCAGCTGTTTCGTCAGATCCATGCTGTCCATAGGGGACAGACGTATTAAAAAGGATATGAAATGCTGTGATAGGCTGGCGGCAAACATCAATTTAACAACATTGGCTAGAATGACAGAGATGGCGAGTGTATAAGCACTGCACCAGCGCAATATACAATGCAACTTAAATATGTTACCAATATGTATGACAGACATTATGGGGTATTATTGGGTATTATACAGCTCATATAGAAACGAAATGTTAAAAATGTTAAAAACCAGGTAATGACAAGGGGAAAAAATTGTAAATAAATCAATATATAATATATATACCTAGGAAATCATCATTACAAGTATGTTAAATGTTTAAAATGTTTAAAATACCTCACATTACAATAGATAATAATAAAATTATCCTAAAAATTATTATCAATATTAATTATATTAAAAATCATTGGTAATATATAAAAAACAATATAAAAAATATAAAAAATATATAAAGATATATATATATATACACACGCCTATGTATATTACATATACAATATGCACACATATACATCACCATATTGGGACCTATCAAAGGGATAACGAATGTATAAAAATACATGCATCCATAAAAAATGCACATATATATTTTTACACGCATAACACCATACACACACATATGTAATAAAAACATATGTACTTATATGGTATGGTAAAGGTATGGCTCACACAAGTGCAAACAAATACAAGACTGGTCATATAAGATGTATATATGCACGTACTCTCCAACAGAGCTACTCCTAATATGACGACACTAAAAAAATGGGGAAGAACAATAGGGCACATAATTGATAAAGACATCAGATGACATTATTAGTGTCAATTTCTTCATTCAAGCCATACGGCGACATAGTGTTGAGAGAATAGATCCAATAGGTCTCCTGTTTGCATAAACGTTGGAATCTTTCTACTGCTGTAGGGGTTTCAGGAATTGCTTCAATAACCCAAACTTGCAGTAGTGATGTATCGCTGTGATGGTGGGAAGCGAAATGCCGTGCTACACTATATTTGGGGTTAGCTCCTTGAACAGCCCGCCTATGTTCACCAAATCTTGTGCGAAGAGGCCTGATAGTACGGCCAATATATAACAGGCCATATCTTGTCCTTGCGGCCTGTTATATATTGGCCGTACTATCAGGCCTCTTCGCACAAGATTTGGTGAACATAGGCGGGCTGTTCAAGGAGCTAACCCCAAATATAGTGTAGCACGGCATTTCGCTTCCCACCATCACAGAGATACATCACTACTGCAAGTTTGGGTTATTGAAGCAATTCCTGAAACCCCTACAGCAGTAGAAAGATTCCAACGTTTATGCAAACAGGAGACCTATTGGATCTATTCTCTCAACACTATGTCGCCGTATGGCTTGAATGAAGAAATTGACACTAATAATGTCATCTGATGTCTTTATCAATTATGTGCCCTATTGTTCTTCCCCATTTTTTTAGTGTCGTCATATTAGGAGTAGCTCTGTTGGAGAGTACGTGCATATATACATCTTATATGACCAGTCTTGTATTTGTTTGCACTTGTGTGAGCCATACCTTTACCATACCATATAAGTACATATGTTTTTATTACATATGTGTGTGTATGGTGTTATGCGTGTAAAAATATATATGTGCATTTTTTATGGATGCATGTATTTTTATACATTCGTTATCCCTTTGATAGGTCCCAATATGGTGATGTATATGTGTGCATATTGTATATGTAATATACATAGGCGTGTGTATATATATATATATCTTTATATATTTTTTATATTTTTTATATTGTTTTTTATATATTACCAATGATTTTTAATATAATTAATATTGATAATAATTTTTAGGATAATTTTATTATTATCTATTGTAATGTGAGGTATTTTAAACATTTTAAACATTTAACATACTTGTAATGATGATTTCCTAGGTATATATATTATATATTGATTTATTTACAATTTTTTCCCCTTGTCATTACCTGGTTTTTAACATTTTTAACATTTCGTTTCTATATGAGCTGTATAATACCCAATAATACCCCATAATGTCTGTCATACATATTGGTAACATATTTAAGTTGCATTGTATATTGCGCTGGTGCAGTGCTTATACACTCGCCATCTCTGTCATTCTAGCCAATGTTGTTAAATTGATGTTTGCCGCCAGCCTATCACAGCATTTCATATCCTTTTTAATACGTCTGTCCCCTATGGACAGCATGGATCTGACGAAACAGCTGACGCTGTGAAACGCGTTATCCTATTGGCCAGCACGGACCTGCACGTCACTTCCGGCGCGACGACGGCACGCTGCGCTCCACGCTGAAGCGCACGCCGCATCCTCTGTGGCTTTCCGGTGTTTCTGTCCCCTGACACCGATTCCAATCCATCTGCTACAGCCTACATTCCGGATGACCGCCAGCCAAGACCACTGCAGGACTCCAGGCACATATCAACTTGCTGATCGCCCACATCTCCCAATTTTGGTCTCTTTGCCTACCATCTACTTCCAATTTGTGAGTAGGCATTTTGTATATGTACATTTATTATTATTTTTTTCCAGCTATTAAATTTGGGCCTACTGCACTCAGATTGGCGCACTCTGTTTTTTCTCATTATTATTATACAGGATTTATATAGCGCCAGCAGTTTACGCAGCGCTTTACAACATAGAAGGGAGACAGTACAGTTACAATACATGAAAATACAAGAGGGTTAGAGCCGGTTCACACTGGGGCGACCTGGGATCCGACTTCAAGTCGCCCCAAGTCGCGCGGCAGAGAAAATGAATGGAAGTGAATAGGAGCCGTCTTAACCACTTAACTAGTAGCCGACCAGCCACCGTCATTATACGGCGGCAGGTCGGCTCTCCTGGGCGAGAGCCCGTAGCTATACGTCCTATCGTATAGCCGCCACTAGGGGGCGCGTGCGCGCCGCCGGAGGCGCGCGCGCGCGCTCCCCGCTCGCCCCCGACTCCCGTGCGTGTGCCCGGCGGGCGCGATCGCCGCCGGGCACACGCGATCGCTCGGTACAGAGCGGGGAACGGGAGCTGTGTGTGTAAACACACAGCTCTCGTTCCTGTCAGCAGGGGAAATGCTGATCTTCTGTTCATACAATGTATGAACAGAAAATCAGTGTTTCCCCTAGTGAGGCCCCCCCCCCCCCCCACAGTAAGAACACACCCAGGCATACTTAACCCCTTCCCCGCCCCCTAGTGTTAACCCCTTCACTGCCAGTGGCATTTTTATAGTAATCTAATGCATTTTTATAGCACTGATCGCTATAAAAATGCCAATGGTCCCAAAAATGTGTCAAAAATGTCCGAAGTGTCCGCCATAATGTCGCAATACCGAAAAAAAAATCGCTGATCGCCGCCATTACTAGTAAAAAAAATATTAATAAAAATGCCATAAAAATACCCCCTATTTTGTAAACGCTATAACTTTTGCGCAAACCAATCAATAAACGCTTATTGCGATTTTTTTTACGAAAAATATGTAGAAGAATACGTATCGGCCTAAACTGAGGAAAAAAAATGTTTTTTTATATATTTTTGGGGGATATTTATTACAGCAAAAAGTAAAATATATTCATTTTTTTCAAAATTGTCGCTCTATTTTTGTTTATAGCGCAAAAAATAAAAAACGCAGAGGTGATCAAATACCACCAAAAGAAAGCTCTATTTGTGGGAAAAAAAGGACGCCAATTTTGTTTGGGAGCCACGTCGCACGACCGCGCAATTGTCTGTTAAAGCGACGCAGTCCCGAATCGCAAAAAGTACTCTGGTCTTTAGGCAGCAATATGTTCCGGGGGGTAAGTGGTTAAAGTGGTAGTTCCCCCTCCAAAAATGTTTTACCCTTAGTCTGATGCTCATTTTGTCTAGGGGAATCGGCTAGTTGTTTTAAATTCGACGCTGTACTTACTGTTGTAGAGAGCGATCTTCTCCGCCGCTTCCGGGTATGGGTCTTCGGGAGTGGGCGTTCCTTCTTGATTGACAGGCTTCCGACGGTCGCATCCATCGCGTCACGAGTAGCCGAAAGAAGCCGAACGTCGTCGCGGCTCTATACGGCGTCTGCGCACAGACGTTCGGCTACTTTTGGAAAATTGTGACGCGATGGAGGCGACCGTCGGAAGCCTGTCGGAAGACTGTCAATCAAGAAGGAACGCCCATCCCCGAAGACCTAACCCGGAAGCGGCGGAGAAGATCGCTCTCTACAATGGTAAGCACAGCGTCGATTTTAAAACAACTAGCCGATTCCCCTGGACAAAATGAGCATCAGACTAAGGCCGGGTACACACGGACAAACATGTATGGTGAAAGCGGTCCGTCGGACCGTTTTCACCATACATGTCTGCCAGAGGGCTTCTGTACGATGGTTGTACACACCATCGTACAGAAGTCCGCGCGTAAACAATACGCGGGGCGTGTCCGCGGTGTCGCCGCGTCGATGACGCGGTGTCGCCGCGACAATGACGCGGCGACGTGGGCGGCCCGCCTTTAAAATGCTTCCACGCATGCGTCGAAGTCATTCGACGCATGCGAGGGACGGCGGGCGCCTGGACATGTACGGTAGGTCTGTACTGACGACCGTACATGTCCGAGCGGGCTGAATTCCAGCGGGCTGTTTTAAAACAAGTCCAGGAATATTTGTCTGCTGGGAAAAGGCCCGGCGGGCAAATGTTTGCTGGAATTCGGCCCGCTCGCGCCCACACACGACCAAACATGTCTGCTGAAACTGGCCTGCGGGCCAGTTTCAGCAGACATGTTTGGTCGTGAGTATGGGGCCTAAGGGTAAAAAATTTTTGGAGGGGGAACTACCACTTTAAGACCCGGACCATTATGCAGGTTAAGGACCTTGCCCCTTTTTGCGATTTGGCACTGCGTCGCTTTAAGACCCCATTCACACTTGAGCGTTTTGTAGCTTAAAGCCTGAAGATACAAAACGCTGGAGGGGAAACAATCAATTATTTTCTATGGAGATGGTTCACATCTTCACTACAAAACGCCTGAAGCCAGAAGTTCAAAAACGCCCAAAGCTCAAACAAGTTCTGGGACTTTTTTTTGGGCGAATTTGGGCGTTTTTCTGCTTTTAGCATTGGTGACCCTAGACCTGTCCAAAATCGCGGTAAAAAAACGCATGCTAAGAAACTTTTGTCCGCTGGAAACCTGTCCGCTAGGCCGGAAAACTGTCCGGTCGGCCCTACACACGGTCGGACATGTCCGCGGAAACTGTGGCTGTGTCTCAGAGTGAGGGCGGGCGGTGAGAGATGATGTCAGAAAGCTGCTATACATCAGAATATGCAACCAAAGTGATGTTGCATTGTGGCCATCTTGGTAAACCTAGAGTTAAAGCGGCAAGCGGACATCTTTATACACAGCTTTTCACAGTTATTTTTAACAGTAAACTCAGCTTATATAGTGAAATATAAGTTGGGTTTACTGTTAAAAATATCTGTGAAAAGCAAGACTCTGGTGGGTGTATAAAGATGTCCGCTTGCCAACTTCTAACGCTAGGCTTACTGCGTGCAGGTGTACCAAGATGGCCGCAACGCCACTTCAGTTGCATATTCAGATGGGGGAGCGGCTTCCTGACAGAACACCCGCCCGCTCACAAGCCTGACAGGCTGCCGGCACGGCGGGATGATTGCTCACTCGTGGGCCTGCCCGTCTGCTCAGTCATCTGCCGGCTTACCCGCTCCCTATTTTCTCGAGGGGAGCAATTGCCCTGTTTCCCCCCCTGGATCTGCCCCTGAGAAGGGGGCATGTGTCTAAAAGATAAAGACTGGGATACCATTAAAGTTCATGTGCTTGTAAAGGCAGGCATCCCAATACTTTTGGCCAGTGGCGGTGCGTCCACCCCCTCTCATTCCTGCACCGCCACTGAATACAATACACAGATTCATGCATTGCATGAATCTATGTATTATCGCTGCCGCCCACTATTCAGATGGCCAGCCCCCTGGTGAGCGCCGGCTATCTGAATAACAGCAGCTAGTTGGCTTTGGAAGTGTCTATCAGAGCCAGCGGCTCAGATAGGCTTTCCGATTACAGCCTGAGGGCTGTAATTGGCTTCCAAATACTTAACATGGGGACGCACGGGGTGTGCGTTCCCTGGTTAACACTGACAGGCGTCTCAGCCAATCAGGTTCACAGGTTTACCGGTAACCTGATTGGCTGAAGCGTCATCGAGGGCAAGAGAAGACATTGAGGGACGGTGGAAGGAGGATAGCTGACCCCAGAAAGGTAAGTGCCGGGCGGGGGGGAGGGGGCAATCTGGCAGCATTTTACAGGGCACAGTGGCGACAATTGATGGGCACAGTGGTGACAATTGATGGGCACAGTGGCGACAATTGATGGCACAGTGGTGACAATTGATGGGCACAGTGGTGACAATTGATGGGCACAGTGGTGACAATTGACGGCACAGTGGTGACAATTGATGGGCACAGTGGTAACAATTAATGGCACAGTGGCTGCGTTTGATGGCATGGCACAGTGGCTGCGTTTGGCATGGCACAGTGGTGACAATTGATGGGAACAGTGGTGACAATTGATGGCACAGTGGCGACAATTGATGGCACAGTGGTGACAATTGATGACATAGTGGCGACAATTGATGGCACAGTGGCTGCGTTTGATGGCATGGCACAGTGGTGACAATCGGCACAGTGGCGATAAATGATGGCATTTGATGGCATTGCACAGTGGCTGCATTTGATGGCACAGTGGTGACAATTGATGGCATGGCACAGTGGCCTTTAATTGATGGCACAGTGACGGCATTTGATGGCACAGTGGCTGCGTTTGATAGGCACAGTGACTGCAATTGATGGGCACAGTAGCTGTGTTTGATGGGCACAGTGAGGCTGCAATTGTTTTTTTTTTTGTTTGTTTGCGCCCCCCAAAAATTTTGGGCACCAGCCGCCACTGCTTTTGGCAATATAGTGTAGTATCTCCCCATCTGCCTTTTCTCAGCATTGGGTTTATTACTGCCGTGCCGTACAGGTGCACTTTAAAACCAATATATAGTGGTAGAAAACCTCTGCAGGAAAATTATTTGTATCGTCTGTTCTATTCATGACTCATCAAGCTAATGAAATTAAAATGATTTCATAAGAAGGACCGGCGCGGTTTTATTACACGATAACACAATCTCTCTAATGGGGTTTAGGAGTAAGTTCAATTAGATATTATCATTTTGTCTCGTCAGTAAAATGCATGTGTGGTTACAAATGATTTCTGTGACAGCGACTTTCCATCACTGGGAGAAGATAACCCATGTTATTGTACAACATTCTTCTAACCAGAGACATTCCGTATCTCAGCCTTCAAGTGTAATTGGCCACACACAGGAGCAAATGTTTTCAATCACTTGCAACAAACAAAGCAAGCTTTATTACACAGACATTTTCCAGTAGGTTGGAGTAGTCAGTAGGTCGGGACCTTTCCATTTTCATTGCATACCTATGTGGTGGATGATTCTAAAATCCCTATTTTCAAATCAGGCTAATTATTTTTATTATTAGAATCACTGAAATGTTTCTCTTTCCTATATTCCTTATACTGTTTATTTGTTTTTATACGCATTATGCATATGTATGTATGGGAATGATCAATACTGCTTATTTTCCTTGAGGATTTTATATCAGATATTGTTTTAAAGTTATGAACCCAGCATTGAAAATATGAAGAAGCAGATATTACATTGTAAAAATTTGAAATAGGGGTGCAACGGATCGTCACCGATCCGTGATCCAAACGGGTCACCCCGTTCGGATCGGCACACCCCGCGATCCGCAAAGCGCTCCGGAGCCTAGGCCTAGGAAAGTCCCCAGCTTCGGCCTAGCTCCGGAGCGGCGGCCATCTTGCTCCACCCAGTCTGCTTGCCAGAGCCCAGCGTGACACGCCTCCCCGGGGAGGCGTGTCACGCTGTGCACTGGGCTCTGGCAAGCAGACTTGGAGAGGGAATGTTAGTGAAGCACTGGTTGAGAGGAGGGAAAAAAAAAAAAAAAAGAGCACAGTAGCAATTCACAAGGGTGGATTAAAGAGGCTGTTTGGACAGGACTTGTTAAAAGTACAATCTTTCTGTTTTTACAGCAAGATTATTTACTACTACTGCATGTTATTTCCCCCCAGTTCTGACAATGACTATAAAGTGTGTGTGTGAATATATATATATATATATAATTTTTTTTTTTGGACCGATGAAAAGGGACTTTTTTTTTTTTTTTGCTGATCCGATGATGATGAAATGATCCGATCCGTGACTCCTGATCCGAGGATCGATCCGATCCGTGAGTTTTTTGATCCGTTGCACCCCTAATTTGAAATGGAGAAACAAAAGGATTTTTATTAAGATCCTAAATGGCTTCACTTCAAACCCCCCTCCTTTCTACTGCATTCTAAAGTGGACTTTAACCTTCCCTCCCCCTTCCTGTCTTCAGCCCACCAAAGGGATTTGGTGTCTCGTGAAAAGCAGAACTGTTTTCCAAATAAGGACTTCCATCTCCTTGCTCCTATGGCCTCTGCCATCGTCTGAAATCAAGATGGCTCCTGGACTTTAGCGATATGTGCCATGTGCTACAGACGTCACAGAGAGGGTGGGTGTGTGGGAGGGTAATAAGGGGCTGGGATGTATAATGTGAACCTATCAAATGTGCTTGTGTGTGTGATGTCATATTGTTTATAAAAAGACCAATAAATGGGTTTGGCCTCTCTGTTGGGACTGAGCCGAGAAAGGTGAGGATGTAAAATCTCTCTCTGGTTTGCATGCTTTCACCTTATTAATTTGAATCAAACGGCAGAATGGAGTTAGCCCTGAGGTTGTATCAGGGGTCAATCGCTGTCACCTAATTTTACACATAGTGCAGCAGAATCAGAATATACCATTTCCGTACTGGAGAGATCGAGGTTTGTTGAGCTGAGTGGTGCCCACAGGGCCACCTATGGCTTGAAATTAAAAATTTGAGTCCTGTATGGCCAGCATAAAACTGCCATGTTCTGTTGAGGCTGGAGGGTGCACACATCCAAGGCCGGGACTAGAGGGCAAGAGGGGAAGCTGCCCTGGGCACGGTGGTATCACATGAAGTGGGGGCCGCCCCACGGAGAATTGCTCCCACTACAATCTGAAGGATTGACAGCAGCATTACTACTACTGTCAGCATTGAGCAGGAAGTGACAAAGCAAAATCTGGGGAGGAGGAGAGAGCTGGGCGGAGGTTCGGGCTGTGATCTCTCTCCTCTCCAGGTTCCCCCTTCTGTCACTGCTGCGCTCCTGCATTGGGACTGTCATATTTTTGCTGACACACAATGCTCATACATTTTGGGGCAGCGAGGAGAAATGCTATTTGGCATCTTCGCCCTGGGCACTTGATGGCCTTGACCCAGCACTTCACACGTCCACAGAAAGTTCCAACACTGGGGTAGATTCACAGATAAGGTACGACGGCGTATCTCCAGATACGCCGTCGTATCTCTGAGTCCGGCTGGTCGTATCTATGCGCCTGATTCTTAGAATCAGTTACGCATAGATTTCTATTAGATCCAACCAGCGTAAGTCTCTTACGCCGTCGGATCATAACTGCATTTTTCCGCTGACCGCTAGGGGCGTGTACTCTGATTTACGCGTCGAAATATGTAAATCAGCAAGATACGCAAATTCACGAACGTACGCCCGGCCGACGCAGTACATTTACGACGTTTACGTTAGGCTTTTCCCGGCGTATAGTTACCCCTGCTATATGGTGGCGTAAGTGCGGCGTACCAATGTTAAGTATGGCCGTCGTTCCCGCGTCGAATTTTGAATTTTTTACGTTGTTTGCGTAATTCGTCCGTGAATAGGGCTGGACGTCATTTACAATCACGTCGAAACCAATGACGTTCTTGCGGAGTACTTTGGAGCAATGCACACTGGGAAATTCCACGGACGGCGCATGCGCCGTTCGGGAAAAACGTCAATCACGTCGGGTCAAGCCTAATTTACATAACACACGCCCACCTCTTCACTATTTGAATTAGGCGGGCTTACGCCGGCCTATTTACGCTACGCCGCCACAACTTTCTTTTAAGAATACGGCACTTGCCTGTAAAAGTTGCGGAGGCGTAACGTAAATAGGATACGTTTCGCCCACACAAAGAAACGCCGATCTACGTGAATCTACCCCACTGAGTCTACAAGATGAGCTTACTTTGTTGGGTTACTTGCCCCATTTTCAAGAGCATGCTGTAAATGTCCCTTTCACTGATGAACTCACAACTCCTAATGCGCTCCTGCGCCACTGTACCGCTGGCAAAACGCCACTGTAGCTGCACATTGCGGGCGGTTTTAACCCGTTTTCGGTCACTAGCGGGGGTTAAAGGCGCCCCGCTAGCGGCCAAAATGCACCGCAAATCCGACGGTAAAGCGCGGCTAAAAATAGCGGCGTTGTACTACTGACGCTCGGGGCAGCACAGTGGGAAAGGGCTCTAAGAGTTCACCGATCCCCCACTGATCTCCATCCTACTCACTGGTGCAGTGGTCCTGGGATTTTGGAGGAGCCTAGTGAGTGGCAAGATCAGGGTTGCCAACCATCAGTAAATTTACTGACAGTTCGTAAAAATCTGTGATTTTTTTTTACAGCTGCCAGTAAATGTCAGTAAATTTTATGTCAGTAAAAATCAGTTCCTTTTTTTCAGGCAGGTTAGTAGTGTTGGCTCGACAAGTGTAAGAAAGAACTCCATGACAGCTTGAAGCAGCACCGGCAGCCAGGTATCCAGGCAGAGTTTGAAGCCAGTTGGGATTAGTTTTTCATAGAAGCAGGCTGGAGGTGGCGGTAGAAGGAAAAGGTGGCCGCATTTGCCGATCCTGCTCCTCTATTTCTGGCTGCAGAGTGATCTCAACTGTGATCCGCCTGCCGCCTCTCTGCATAGATAGCTAGTTGGAACTCTGTGCTTGTTTGGCGGCAACAGCTCTGGACGCCTGTGCCTACGGCCCCACGTGCCTTGCAGCTACACTATACTCTCCTCCTGAGTAAATTCTGCTCTTCTGCAGCCTCAATTCTCTATCAGGTACTGTCAAGGAGGGGGATTTAGGGGTGGGGATAGAGCACTGTACTGGGGGAGGGGGCGATTTGGGGAAAAAGGGGGCACCCCTGTACTCTGCACTCTGTACATAGCACACCCCTGAACTCTGTATGCAGCGCACCCCTGAACCCTGCACTTTGTACGCAGCGCACCCCTAAACCCTGCACTTTGTACGCAGCGCACCCCTAAACCCTGCACTTTGTACGCAGCGCACCCCTAAACTCTGCACTTTGTACGCAGCACACCCTTGAACCCTGCGCTCTGTATGCAGCGCACTCTTGAACCCTGTACTCTGTATGCAGCGCACCCCTGAATGCAGCACTCTGTATGCAGTGCACCCCTGAATGCAGCACTCTGTATGCAATGCACTCCTGAACCCTGCACTCTGTATGCAGTGCACCCCTGAATGCAGCACTCTGTATGCAGTGCCCCCCTGAAATCTGTACTCTGTATGCAGCACACCTCTGAACACTGCAATTTGCTTGCAGCGCACCCCTAAACTCTGCACTCTGTACAGAACACACCCCTGAACCCTGCACTCTGTATGCAGCGCACCCCTAAATGCAGCACTCTGTATGCAACACACTTCTGAAATCTGCACTCTGTATGTAGCGCACACCTGAACCCTGCACTCTGTATGTAGCGCACACTTGAACCCTGCACTCTGTATGTAGCGCACACTTGAACCCTGCACTCTGTATGTAGAGCACACTTGAACCCTGCACTCTGTATGTAGCGCACACTTGAACCCTGCACTCTGTATGTAGCGCACACTTGAACCCTGCACTCTGTATGTAGCGCACACTTGAACCCCGCAAAAATAATAATTGTAAAACAAAAAATAAAATAAACATAAAACACAACTGACACCGTCCACTGTCCTACTGACACCAATCTGATATACATGCATGTGTGTTTGTGCTCTGGGGGTGCACATCCTAATGCAATAGGCTGCACAAACCAATGATTCATGGGCATGGGTAGCCTAAAGCCTCGTACACACGATCTGATTTTTTGCAGACAAAGCGTAGGACTTTTGTAAGAAGGGCGTTGGCCTAAAAACTTGTCTTGCACACAAACGACACACAATTGTTGGCCAACAAACACTAACCTATGTGGTTTTTCAGCTCTTTAGGGCCACCCTTTGGGCAACTTCTGCTAATGTTGTGTTATGGTTAGCATTGCTTCTGAGCATGCGTGTTTGTACTTTGGAGTTTTGTCAGAAGGACTTGTGTACACATGACACACATTTGTTATCGGAAAATTTGAAAGCATGCTATCCAACATTTGTTGTCGGAAAATTCGACAACAGTTGTCCGATGGAGCATTCAAACGGTCGGATTATGCGACAACAGCCTGTCATCACACAATTCCTGTCGGAAAATCCGATCGTGTGTACGGGACTTTAGACAAAATACCTGAATGTTTCCATTTAAAAAAATCTCATTTAGCTAAATTCACGTCCGGGAGCCTAACGTTAGGCAGGCGTAGCGTATCGCATTTACGCTACGCCGCCGTAAGTCAGAGAGGCAAGTGCTGTATTCACAAAGCACTTGCGTCCTAAGTTACGGCAACGTAGCGTAAATGTGCCGGCCTAAGCGCGCCAAATTCAAATGAGGAACAGGGGGGCGTGTTTTATGTAAATCAATCGCGACCCGACGTGATTGACGTTTTTTACGAACGGCGCATGCGCCGTCCGTGGACATATCCCAGTGTGCATTGCTCCAAAGTACGCCGCAAGGACTTATTGGTTTCGACGTGAACGTAAATTATGTCCAGCCCCATTCACGGACGACTTACGCAAACAACGTAAAATTTTAAAAATTTGACGCGGGAACGACGGCCATACTTTACATTGGCTAGGCCAGCTTTTTGGTGGAATAACTTTACGCCTGAAAACGCCTTACGTAAACGACATATCTTTACTGCGACGGGCAAGCGTACGTTCGTGAATAGGCGTATCTCGCTGATTTACGCATTCTAGGCGTAAATCAGCGTACACGCCCCTAGCGGCCAGTGTAAATAGACAGCTAAGATACGACGGTGCAGGCGGTCGTATCTTAGCAACATTTAAGCGTATCTCAATTTGAGAATACACTTAAATGTACGACGGCGCAGATTCAGAGGGCCGGATTCAGATACATTGGCGTATCTGTCCGGCCCGCGTAATGTATCAAAAAACTTGCACCCTTAGTTAGAGCGGCGTAGCGTATGTGTTGCGGCGTAAGGCCGCGTAATTCAAATCGGGATGTAGGGGGCGTGTTTTATTTAAATTTATGTTGACCCTGCGTTTTTGACGTTTTAGTTGAACGGCGCATGCGCCGTCCGTAAAATATCCCAGCGTGCATTGCTCCAAATGACGTCGCAAGGACGTCATTGGTTTCGACGTTAACGTAAATTACGTCCGGCCGTATTCGCGAACGACTTACGCAAACAACGTAAAAAAATTCAAAACTCGGCGGGGGAACGACGTCCATACTTAACATAGGATACGCCGCACTTCCCCCTCCTATAGCAGGGGTAACTTTCCGCCGGAAAAAGCCGAGCGCAAGCGACGTAAAAAAAAGCGCCGGGCGGTCGTTCGTTTCTGAATCGGCGTAAATGCTCATTAGCATATTTGACGCGTAAAAGATATGGAAGCGCCACCTAGCGGCCGGCCTGGAATTGCAGCCTAAGATCCGACGGTGTAAGTCACTTACACCTGTCGGATCTTAGGCATATCTACTGTATGCGTAACTGATTCTCTGAATCAGGCGCATAGATACGACGGCCGCACTCAGAGATACGACGGCGTATCAGGAGATACGCCGTCGTATCTTCTTTCTGAATCCGGCCCAGAGTTACGACGGCGTATCTACTGATACGCCGGCTTAACTCTTTCTGAATCTAGCTAATTGTCTCCAATACAAATCACCATTCACACAACTTACAATGTTTTAGAACAAGTGACAGCAATGGAAACATTTGCACCGCCACCGGGAACATGGTGGCAGCTGTTCGGAACATACTGGAAGGTGTGACAGTGACACGCATGCATTACAATAACCAGCGCTGGGGCTGACAGAGCGTGAAATCAGATCTGGCTCGGTGTTACTTGGCTTTGAATATTGCAATCGTTCAACCAGCCTCTCCCAAACCAACCCACCAACCCAACCCTTCATGTTGGGTTACATTTCCTTGCATGAGTGCCAGGATCAGATTTCCATTGACTTCCCCGCAGATGTGACACAACCACCCATTAGCTGGATGAGGAAATTGCACACGTGTACATCTGCACACCGTTGTCACGCACAAAATTCGGAATTGCACTCCAATGCACCATGCCAGCACATCAAACCAACGTACCATATGAACATTCTTGCACGCTGCGCTGAAAGCCATTCTGCAGATCCATTAAAACTTGCGTTGTGTTGGCAGTCCATTCATTAACACGTTGGCTCAGCAGAAATGCCTGAATGGGCCCCCCGGTTACCTTAAAGCGGCATTGGTCATAGGTGTCCGCAGCCTATTGCACTAGGGGGTGCACCCCAAAGCTCCAACATGCACGCCTTTCTCTGCAGTCTCAGTTGTACAGGACAGTGAATGAATGGTAAGTGCTCTGTGCTGAGCGGCTTCCTGTTCATTCACAAACTGAAGCATAGTAAACACTGTTTGCTGTGCTTCGGTTATGAATGGACACAGTGCGTGAGTGTTTTCATTTAGAAAAGGAACTCTTTACTAGCCCCTTCCCAGCTCTTCATCCTGAAATATCCCCTGACGCAGGGGGGGGGGGGGAAGCCAGCAGCATTGCAAGGGGGGGGGGCCCAGGAAGTAGGGGGAATCGGCAACACAGATAGGGGTAGATTCAGGTAGGGAGCGCGTATTTGTGTGCAGGCGTAACGTATCCTATTTACGCTACACCTCCACAACTTTGACAGACAAGTGCAGTATTCACAAAGCAAAGTTGTGGCGGCGTAGCGTTAATAGGCCGGCGTAAGCCCGCCTAATTCAAATGTGGAACATGTGGGCGTGTTTTATGTTAATTTATTGTGACCCACGTAAATGACGCTTTTTACGAACGGCGCATGCGCCGTCCGTGAAAGTATCCCAGTGCGCATGCTCCAAATTAACCCGCAAAAAGCTAATGCTTTCGACGTGAACGTAAATGACGCACAGCCCTATTCGCGAACGACTTACGCAAACAACGTAATCGACGGAAAATTCAACGCTGGCCCGACGTCCATACTTAACATTGGTTGTGCCTCATATAGCAGGGGTAACTTTACGCCGGAAAATTCTTATGTAAACGGCGTATCTGTACTGCGGCGGCCGGGCGTACGTTCGTGAATAGGCGTATCTAGCTGATTTACATATTCTAGGCGTAAATCAGCGTACACGCCCCTAGTGGCCAGCGTAAATATGCAGTTAAGATACGACGGCGTAGGAGACTTACGCTGGTCGTATCTTAGACAAATTCTGGCGTATCTGATTCTTTGAATCAGGCGCCAAGATACGATGCCTCACACTCAGAGATACGCCGGCGTATCTCCTACCTGAATCTGGCCCATAGTGATTAGGGCGTGCAGGGCATACACCCTGTCCACAGTGACTAACCTGATGATGCTATCCTGCTCGTCAGTCCTGCTGGTTACTTAAACTGTTCAGTTCAGATCTTCTCTGCCTTCGCCATGGTCAACATATCAGAGACTCTCTCCTGTGTACCTGTTAAAGACTTGCTTGGCTGACGTCCCTTCTGGTTCCTGATCCTTCTTATTTATTTTCTTACATACTGTAACTAGTCAGTATCCCTGATCACCACCACACCAGTTATATTATGACGCTGTACTGCACTGGTCACAGTGTGTAAAAATAAACTGTGAAAAAATTTATATTTTTTATTTCATCTCTTTATTTTCCAAAACATTTGGGCAACAAATTACAACTTCAAAAAACGTGCCATGCCTCTTACTAAATGCATCCGACTGTCTACTTTCCAAAAATTGGGAGTATTTGTACTGCCCTGAATTTTTTGGGCGTCAAGAAATGAGATAGGCCGTCAATTTTCAAATACACTATTAGCCAGATTCAGGTAGAGATACGCCGGTGTATCAGTAGATACGCCGTCGTAACTCAGAATCTGCGCCGTCGTATATTTAAGTGTATTCTCAAATTGAGATACACTTAGATGTTTCTAAGATACGACCGCCGGCGCCGTTGTATCTTAGCTGTTTACTTACGCTGGCCGCTAGGGGCGCGTCCGCTGATTTACGCCTAGAATGCGTAAATCAGCGAGATACGCCTATTCACGAGCGTACGCTTGCCCGTCGCAGTAAAGATACGCCGTTTACGTAAGGCGTTTTCAGGCGTTAAGATAAACCACCAAAAAGATGGCCCAGCCAATGTTAAGTATGGACGTCGGAACCGCGTCAAATTTTTAAATTTTTACATCGTTTGTGTAAGTCGTCCGTGAATGGGGCTGGCCGTAATTTACGTACACGTCGAAAGCAATGAGTCTCTGCGGTGTAATTTGGAGCATGCGCACTGGGTTACGTCCACGGACGGCGCATGCGCTGTTCGTTCAAAACGTCATTTACGTGGGGTCATGCTTAATTCACATAAAACACGCCCACTTCTTCCACATTTGAATTAGGTGCGCTTACGCCGGCACATTTACACTACGCCGCCGTAACTTAGGACGCAAGTTGTTTGTGAATACTGTACTTGCCTCTCTAACTTACGGCGGCGTAGCATATATGAGATACAATCCGCCTGCCTAAAGTTACGCACGTCTACCTGAATCTGGCTATATATTACCAAAAGTATTGGGACACCTTCTCTAATTCATCCCAACCGCGTTCTATCGGGTTGAGGTCAGGACTCTGTGCAGGCCAGTCAAGTTCCTTCACCCCAAATTTGCTCATCCATGTCTTTATGTACCTTGCTTTGTGCACTGGTCCAAAAAAATTTGGTGGAGGGGGGATTATGGTGTGGGGTTCTTTTTCAGGGGTTGGGCTTGGCCCCTTAGTTCCAGTGAAGGGAACTCTTAAGGCGTCAGCATACCAAGACATTTTGGACAATTTTATGCTCCCATCTCTGTGATAACAGTTTGGGGATGGCCCCTTCCTGTTCCAACATAACTGTGCACCAAAAAATCTCCGAGACACTACAGGACCAAACGACACAATTTCTACTAAACTCTTGAAAGAATGTACCGACATCTTGGCACCCACCATAACACATCTCATAAACCAATCTTTCAAAGAAGGTATTGTTCCAATTGCTCTCAAGCAAGGCATAATCAAACCCCTTCTAAAGAAACCAAACCTTGACCCCAAAGACCCAAATTGCCGAAGACCGGTAACAAGCCTTAGCACCGTTTCCAAAATCATGGAGAAAACTGTAGTACAACAGCTACAACTCCATCTGGACTCCAACAACCTTCTGGACCCACTACAATCAGGTTTTCGCCCAGGCCACGGGACAGAATCGGCACTTCTCAAAATATGGGATGATGCCCTCCAAGCAGTGGACGAAGGAGAATCTTGTCTCCTGGTGCTGCTGGATAGGGATGAGCTTGGAGTTCGAGTCAAACTCATGTTCGACTCGAACATTGCCTGTTCGCCTGTTCGGTGAACAACGAACAATTAGGGGTGTTCGCGGCAAATTCGAAAAGCCACGGAACACCCTGTTAAAGTCTATGGGAGAAATCTAAAGTGTTTATTTTAAAGGCTAATATGCAATTTATCGTCCTAAAAAGTGTTTGGGGACCCGGGTCCTGTCCCAGGAAACATGTATCAATGCAAAAAAAAGTTTTAAAAACGGCCGTTTTTTCAGGAGCAGTGAATTTAATAATGCTAAAAGTGAAACAATAAAAGTGTAATATTACTTTAAATTTCGTACCTAGGGGGGGTGTAAAGTCGGCATGTGAAAAAGCGCATGTTTCCCGTACATAGAACTGTCCCTGCACAAAGTGTAATTTCTGAAAGAAAAAAAGGCATTTAAAACCGGCTTTGCGGCTATAATGAATTGTCGGCTCTGGCAATTCAGAGATGATTCATTCATAAAAAATAAAAATAAAAAAGCTGGGGGTCCCCCCAAATTCCATTAACAGGCCCTTCAGGTCTGATATGGATATTAAGGGGAACCCCACCGTCAATTTAAAAAAAAAAATGACGTGGGGTTCCCCCCCGAAATATCCATACCAGACCCTTCAGGTCTGGTGTGGATTTTAAGGGGAACTCCACCCCAAATTAAAAAAAAAAATGGTGTGGAGTTCCCCCAAAAATCCACACCAGACCCTTATCCGAGCACGTAAACCTGGCCAGCCGCAGAAAAGAGGGGTGGACAGAGTGCGCCCCCCCCTCTCCTGAACCACACCAGGCCACATGCCCTCAACATGGGGAGGATGTCCCCATGTTGATGGGGACAAGGGCCTCATCCCCACAACCCTTGCCCGGTGGTTGTGGGGGTCTGGGGGCGGGGGGCTTATCAGAATCTGGAAGACCCCTTTAACAAAGGGGACCCCCAGATCCTGGCCCCCCCTATGTGAATTGGTAATGGGGTACATTGTACCTCTACCATTTCACGAAGGAAGTGTAAATAGTTAAAAAAAAAAACACAGACACCGTAGAAAAAAATCATTTATTAATAAAAAATAAAAAAAAATCCAGCGATGTGAATCCACTCTCGGCCCGGCCCCCCGCTCCAACGTTGTCTTCTATCCAGCGATGGATGATCTCTCCAGCGACAGATGATCAGCGGTCCGGTCCAGCGATGAGAAGATCCATCCGTCCAGAGCGCAGCAGGCAGCTCCTCTCTCCGCTGGACACAGCCCAGCGGAATGACGCGCTGGAGCTGTGACATTTCTTATATAGGGGAAGCGGCCACCGTCACGTGACCCCGCCCCCTCTGACGCACCCTCGTACGTCACTGGGAAAGACCCTGAAAGACCGGGCTTTCCCAATGACGTACGAGGGTGCGTCAGAGGGGGCGGGGTCACGTGACGGGTGGCCGCTTCCCCTATATAAGAAATGTCACAGCTCCAGCGCGTCATTCCCCTGGGCTGTGTCCAGCGGAGAGAGGAGCTCCCCTGCTGCGCTCTGGACGGATAGATCTTCTCATTGCTGGACCGGACCGCTGATCATCTGTCGCTGGAGAGATCATCCATCGCTGGATAGAAGACAACGTTGGAGCGGGGGGCCGGGCCGAGAGTGGATTCACATCGCTGGATTTTTTTTATTATTATTAATAAAGGATTTTTTCTACGGTGTCTGTGTGTGTTTTTTTTAACTATTTACACTTCCTTCGTGAAATGGTAGAGGTACAGTGTACCCCATTACCAATTCACATAGGGGGGGGCCAGGATCTGGGGGTCCCCTTTGTTAAAGGGGTCTTCCAGATTCTGATAAGCCCCCCGCCCGCAGACCCCCACAACCACCGGGCAAGGGTTGTGGGGATGAGGGCATGTGGCCTGGTGCGGTTCAGGAGAGGGGGGGCCGCACTCTCCCCCCCTCTTTTCTGCGGCCGGCCAGGTTAACGTGCTCGGATAAGGGTCTGGTGTGGATTTTTGGGGGAACTCCACGCCATTTTTTTTTAAATTTGGGGTGGAGTTCCCCTTAAAATCCACACCAGACCTGAAGGGTCTGGTATGGATATTTGGGGGGAACCCCACGTAATTTTTTTTAAAATTAATGGCGGGGTTCCCCTTAATATCCATACCAGACCTGAAGGGCCTGTTAATGGAATTTGGGGGGACCCCCAGCTTTTTTATTTTTATTTTTTATGAATGAATCATCTCTGTAATTGCCAGAGCGGACAATTCATTAGAGGCGCAAAGCCGGTTTTATATGCCTTTTTTCTTTCAGAAATGACACTTTGTGCAGGGACAGTTCTATGTACGGGAAACATGCGCTTTTTCACATGCTGACTTTACACCCCCCCTAGGTACGAAATTTAAAGTAATATTACACTTTTATTGTTTCACTTTTAGCATTATTATATTCACTGCTCCTGAAAAAACGGCAGTTTTTAAAACTTTTTTTTGCATTGATACATGTTTCCTGGGACAGAACCCGGGTCCCCAAACACTTTTTAGGACAATAACTTGCATATTAGCCTTTAAAATTAACACTTTAGATTTCGAATGTTCGAGTCCCATATACTTTAACGGGGTTCTAAAGTTCACACAAACTTTTGGTGTGTTTGCAAGTTCTGATGCGAACCGAACAGGGGGGTGTTCGGCTCATCCTTACTGCTGGACCTAAGTGCAGCGTTCGACACAGTAGACCACAATACTCTACTCACACGGCTCACAGAAGTAGGCGGAGTCGCAGACTCTGATCTACCCTGGTTCGCATCGTTCCTAGAAAATCGATCAGGCCTCGTACACACGACCGAAGAACTTGATGGGCGAAACACATCGTTTTGCTCGTCGAGTTCCTTGTTAGGCTGTCGAGGAAGTCGACAAGGCAAGTTTCTCCATTTCCGTCGAGGAAAAAGAAGACATGCTCTCTTTTTGGCTCGACGGGATCCTCGACAGTTTCCTCATCGAAAAATGTACACACGACCGGTTTCCTCTGCAAAAAAAAAACCGAGCAAGTTTCTTGCTGGTTTTTGCCGAGAAATTTGGTCGTGTGTACGAGGCCTCACAGACAGTGGGCCAGATTCATGAACAATGGTGCAGATTTTCACCGGCGTGGTGCATCATTTTTAGACTACACCGGTCCAGCGCGGAGAGGCAGTTAGGTGATTCAAGAAACTTTTTTTGTCTACGATGCCCCAGCGGGGCGGATTTTAGACGGCGTAAGGCGGGGTAAGGCCAACTGGGAGTCACCCTATGCTAATGAAGTGCCGACCGTGGCGCAGGGGTCACGCCGGGGCGCATCTTAGACCGCACATGCTCAGTGACATCCAGGGGTAAAGATCCGCTGACCTATCTGATTTACGTTACGCCAGCGCAAGTTTTTGAGGCAAGTGCATTATTCAGAAAGCACTTGCCTGTAAAGTTGCGGTGGTGTATCGTAAATCCCCCGGCGGAATTCAAATTCTGCTGCTAGGGGGCGTGTAGAATTTAAATCAGGCGCGTCCCTGCGCCGAACGAACTGCGCATGCGCCATCCGCAAAATTTCCCAGCGTGCATTTCTCCAAATGATGTCGCAAGGACCTCATTGGTTTTGACGTTAACGTAAATTACGTCCAGCCGTATACGCAAACGACGTAAAAATTTCAAAACTCGGCGCGGGAACGACGGCCATACTTAACATAGGATACGCCGCACTTACCCCTCATATAGCAGGGGTAACTATACGCCGGAAAAAGCCAAACGCAAACGACGTAAAAAAAAAAGCGCCCGGTGGTCGTTCGTTTCTGAATCGGCGTAACTACTCATTTGCATATTCCTCGCGTAAACAAACGGAAGCGCCACCTAGCGGCCAGCGTGAGATTGCAGCCTAAGATCCGACGGTGTAAGACACTTAGGCTGCATTCACACCTTAGCGCGGCGTTTTGTACCGCGTTTTGCCGTGACAAATTGCGGCGTTTTTTACCGTGATTTGCCGCAACAAAACGCAGCGTTTTTTACCGCGGTTTTCGCTGGAGGGGTGATTTACACATTGTCGGCTATGCCGAACCCCGAAGCCGCCTGAAAAAAAGGGTCAGGGACTTGTTTTGAGCTTCAGGCGTACGGCGTTTCGGCGTTCGGCGTGGAGATGTGAACCATCTCCATAGAGAACAATGTTAAAGCGGTTGTAAACCGCATAAACTTTTTTTTTTTTTTCTCAAACCTGCAAGGCAAAAGGCATAATCGGCTAGTATGCACCGCATACTAGCCGATTATGAAATACTTACCTCGGAACGAGGTGAACACCACTTACCTGGTCCACGCCGAGCAGGATGTCATCTTGCTCCGGCGTGTCTTCCGGGTATCGCCGCTCCAGCGCTGTGATTGGCTGGAGCGGCGATGACGTCACTCCTGCGCGTGTGCGCGGGAGATTTAAAATCGGCAGGGTCCGGCGGATGCCGGTCCTTTCGCCGTGGATTCCCCCCTGCGCATGTGCCGCCCGCATTGCGAGGGGAATATCTCCTAAACCGTACAGGTTTAGGAGATATTCTTTATACCTACAGGTAAGCCTTGTTATAGGCTTACGTGTAGGTAAAAGTGAAAAAGTGGGTTTACAACCACTTTAAATCACCCCTCCAGCGTATTTCAGGCTGCAATAGCGTCGGGCTTCAGGCGTTAAAACGCCTAGGTGTGAATGGAGCCTTACACCTGTCGGATCTTAGGCATATCTATGCGTAACCTGATTCTATGAATCAGGCGCATAGAGACGACGGCCGAAATCAGAGATACGACGGCGTATCAGGAGATACGCCGTCGTATCTTCTTTCTGAATCCGGCACACTATCTTCTCCGCTTGCTGCGTAGACTCATCCCATTCACCCCGAAAGAAGACACAGCAGTAGCAGTGGGAACACTAATCAACTCCAGACTCGACTACGCAAATTCCCTCTACCTAACGTAGGACTACCCAAATACCAGATGTCTCGTCTACAAGTTGTCCAGAACACGGCAGCCAGACTGGTAACAGGTAATAAAACGTGGGAACCAATCTCCCTGGTCTTGAGGTCCCTCCACCAACTAGCCGTAAAGGATCGGGTGACATTCAAGACCCTTTGCCTCACCCACAAATGCACGCAAGGAAATTCGCTGCAATACTTATGCGAGAAAATCAAACACTACACCCCAAATCGAGCCCTCCGATCAACTAATCAGAACCTCCTCCACATTCCCAAGTCCCGCTACAAATCTAAAAGGAGAACAAAGATTCGCAGTCCAAGGACCGTGGCTATGGAACTCTCTACCTACCGACATTCGGATGCAAGCGAACCATCGAGCCTTCAGGAAAAAACTTAAGACACATCTGTTCTGAAGCATGGCTGGACGACGACATTGGATACAGCGCCTTGAGGCGATTTAGTTCGCATTTGTAGCGCTATACAAGTTACTCACTCACTCAAAGCAAGGTCCATAAACATATGGCTGAACGAGTATGCTGTGGCGGAACTTGACTGGCCTGCACAGAGTCCTGACCTCAACCAGATAGACCACCTTTGGGATGAATTCGAGTGGAGACTGCGAGCCAGGCATTCTCGTCCAACATCAGTGCCTGTCCTCACAAATGCTCTTCTGGAAGAACGGTCAAACATTCCCATAGACACACTCCTAAACCTTGTGGACGGCCTTTCCAGAAGAGTTGAAGCTGTTATAGCTGCAAAGGGGGGGCCAACTCAATATTGAACCCTACGGACTAATGCCGCGTACAGACGGTCGTTTTATGCGATGTAAAAAAACGAAGTTTTTAAAAACGTCAATTTAATTGACCGTGTGTGGGAGAAAACGTTGTTTTATGTCTTCTGAAAAACGACCAAAAAAAATTGAAGCATGCTTCGATTTTATGTGTCGTTTTTCAAAACGTCGTTTTTTACTTCACAGAAATTGACCGCGTGTAGCAAAAAAACGACGTTTCAAACGACGTTTTTACACCCGCGCATGCCCAGAAGCTACTTATGAAGCAAGCTTCAATGGAAAAACGTGGTGAACGTAACCTCGCTTTGCTAGAGCATTGTGAGAAAAACGATGGTGTGTAGGCAACTTCGTTTTTGAAAATTGAAGTTTCAAAAACGTCGTTTTTTACTTCACAGAAAACTTCGTTTTTTTACATCGCATAAAACGACCGTCTGTACGCGGCATAAGACTGGGATGCCAATAAATTCATGTGAGGCAGGCGTCCCAATACTTTTGGTATTACAGTGTATATATATATTGTTTGTGGGTGCTATAACTTTCACACAAACCAATTAATATATACTTATTGGGATTTTTTTTTTTTTTTTTTTTTTTTACCAAAGACATGTAGCAGAGTACATTTAAGGCTAAATTTATGAAGACATTTTATTTTATTGGCTATTTTTTATAACAGAAATATCACAAATTTCAGTCTTTTTATATATATATATATAAAAAAAAAAAAAAAATAGAATTACCTGTTAAAATAGCATAATACTCAATAGCAAAACATGCTCTGGTCCTGAAGGGGGTAAAACCTTCCAGAGCTCAAGTGGTTAAAAAACAAAAACAAAAAAACAAGCATTGTTTACTTGCCAGAATACTGACATCATCTGCAGATCAAAGTTCATCCCTTTGACCTGCAGATGAATAAACAGAATAGATACAAATGTAACTACAGTACTTTATGTTACTTTGTATCTTTCTAATTGTCTTCTGAATAGTGTTGTTGATAAACACTGAGTCTGACAGACTTTTTGTTTTTTACAGCTGCTGCTGAGATCTGCTCTGTGATTAATCAGAACCTAGATTTGCTGTGTAGTTGGGGGCAGAGATCCCGACAGCAGGGCAGAAGGACTGAGCAAGGGACACAATTCTGTGTACAATGAGGACGTTTTTTCTGGTTCAATATTTTTTATTGAAGCTTTACAGGGATTACAATAGTAAAGTGAACTTTGTCAAGTATACTGTAGGATGCAGTGGCAGCTGGTGCTCAAAAGTTTTGGGGGGGCGCAAACAAACTGAAAAAAATCGCTGCCGCTGTGCCCATCAAACGCAGCTACTGTGCCATCAAACGCAGTTACTGTGCCCATCAATTGCCGCCACTGTGCCATCAAACGCAGCTACTGTGCCCATCAAACGCAGCTACTGTGCCCATCAAACGCAGCTACTGTGCCATCAAACGCAGTTACTGTGCCCATCAATTGCCGCCACTGTGCCATCAAACGCAGCCACTATGCCATCAAACGCAGCCACTGTGCCATCAAACGCAGCTACTGTACCCATCAAACGCAGCCACTGTGCCCATCAAACGCAGCTACTGTGCCATCAAACGCAGCTACTGTACCCATCAAACACAGCCACTGTGCCCATCAAACGCAGCTACTGTGCCATCAAACGCAGCTACTGTGCCCATCAAACGCAGCTACTGTGCCCATCAAACGCAGCCACTGTGCCCATCAAACGCAGCTACTGTGCCCATCAAACGCAGCTACTGTGCCATCAAACGCAGTTACTGTGCCCATCAATTGCCGCCACTGTGCCATCAAACGCAGCCACTATGCCATCAAACGCAGCCACTGTGCCATCAAACGCAGCTACTGTACCCATCAAACGCAGCCACTGTGCCCATCAAACGCAGCTACTGTGCCATCAAACGCAGCTACTGTGCCCATCAAACGCAGCTACTGTGCCCATCAAACGCAGCTACTGTGCCCATCAAACGCAGCTACTGTGCCCATCAAATGCAGCTACTGTGCCATCGAAGGCAGTTACTGTGCCCATCAATTGCTGCCACTGTGCCATCAAACGCAGCCACTGTGCCATCAAACGCAGCTACTGTGCCCATCAAACGCAGCCACTGTGCCCATCAAACGCAGCTACTGTGCCCAAACGCAGCTACTGTGCCATCAAACGCAGTTACTGTGCCCATCAATTGCCACCACTGTGCCATCAAAAGCCGCCACTGTGCCATCAAACGCAGCTAATGTGCCCATCAAACGCAGCCACTGTGCCATCAATTGCCGCCACTGTGCCATCAAATGCAGCCCCTGTGCCCATAAATTGCCGCCATTGGGTCATCAAACACAGCTACTGTACCCATCAATTGCTGCCAGCGTGCCCATCAATTGCTGACACTGTGCCCATCAATTGCTGCCAGTGTGCCCATCAATTGCCGCTACTGTACACATCAATTGCTGCCAGTGTGTTCATTAACTGTGCCCATAAATTGCTGACACTGTGCCCATCAATTGCTGCCAGTGTGCTCATTAACCATGCTCATCAATTGCTGAAACTGTGCCCATCAATTGCTGCTTGTGTGCCCATCAATTGCCGCTACCATGCCCATCAACTGCCACTATTGTACCCATCAACTGCTGCCAGTGTGCCCATAAATTGCCACTACTGTGCCCATCAAATGCTGCCAGTGTGCATCCCCCGCCTGCCCGGCACTTACCTTGTCTCTGTGGGGCAGCGGGTCACGGCGGTGTCCTCCGCGCTCCGCGATGTCTTCTCCCGTCCTCTCTTCCCGTCCTCTGCTATGATTGGATGCCTGATAGGGGGGGATTAGGATGTCCTTATAGGCGTCCAATCACAGCGCCTGTCGTTTCAGCCAATCAGGTGACAGGTAACAGACCCGAGCACCTGATTGGCTGAGAGGCGGTTCAGTGTTAGGAAAGTGAATATTTATTTGTTTTTTTAACACAACGCTAAGTGAACTGCGAGCGCCCAGCATGGCGCCCACTGTTCACCTACTTGGACGCCTATTAGAGCCCATGGGGAGGGGAGGGGGATGGGTAGGGGTTGGACTGTCGGCTCAGAGGTTAGTTCTACAGAAGCAAGTCACTTTGGTTATGGTAGCAATAATGGGGGGGGGGGGGGGGGGGCATTATTTTATTTTTTTATCTATATTACCATGGTGATAGAGAGGTGGCAAGAGGGAGGGGGCATCGTCTATGCGCCCCTTATGGACGCACCGCCACTGGTGATCTCTCAAAATGTTTTGTTATGAGGTATGAATAAAAAGGCAAAAGTTAAGTCAAAGAATTTGCGCCGTAAGTTACGGCGGCGTAGTGTATCTTTGGCGGCGTAAGGGCGTGGAATTCAAATGGATGTGATGGGGGCGTGTTTTATGTAAATACGTCGTGACCCGACGTAAACAACGTTTTTTTTTAACGGCGCATGCGCTGTCCGTGGGGGTATCCCAGTGCGCATGCTCGAAATTAAACCGGAACAAGCCAATGCTTACGAAGGTGACGTCATTCTACGCAAATCCCTATTCGCGAACGACTTACGCAAACAACGTAAAAAATTCAAAAGATGACGCGGAAACGACGGCCATACTTAACATTGAGTACGCCTCATAATAGCAGGGGTAACTACACGCCGGAAAAAGCCGAACGCAAACGACGTAAAAAAATGCGCCGGCCGGACGTACGTTCGTGGATTGCCGTAACAAGCTAATTTGCATACTCAACGCGGAATTCGGCGGAAACGCCACCTAAGGGCCGCCGAAAAAATGCACCTAAGATCTGACTGCGTACTAAGACGTACGCCTGTCGGATCGATCCCAGATGCAGTCATATCTTGTTTTGTAGATACAAAACAAAGATACGACGCAGAACATTTGAAATTACGCGGCGTATCAGGAGATACGCCGGCGTAATTCTTTTGTGGATCTGCCCCAATGTGCGCTGCTTTTCTTGATTTCAGAACTTGCCGCATCACGAATGTGCTCTTTCAAATACTAACGCTAGTTCTACCAGACAGAACGTTTCCGGCTGGTCTTTGCTTCTGAGCATGCGCGTTTGTACTTTGTACTAAAGTCTGATTGCTTGCTGTACACACGGTCGGACTAGGCACCATCAGACTCTTGTTGACGTAAAGTTTGTCCGTTTGCAGACCAAACTTTTTGTCCGATGAAACCCGAAAAAGTTTGTCCGGTGGAGCGTACACACGGTCGGACTATTTTGAAAACTTGCTAATTTTGAAGTTTGTTGGCAAAAAGTCTGACCGTGTGTACGAGCCTTAACAGTAGTTATATATCAGACAGGAGGCTTCGTATCTTATGCATATCTTTCTTTACTAAAGCTCATAGCAGAAATACATAAAAAACTTTATGGTAATCTAAAAATAAAACATTCAAAGGACTACCAATCCCAGCAGTCCCTGGGGCAACGTAGCCCCTCCCAGGCCTCAGCCTATATATGGGACTGTCTGAGGTAACCACGTCCTCTTTCTTTCTGCTCATCGCAGGATTCAGATAAGTATTGATTGACATTGACAGACAGCTGTTTTGAGTGGCAGTGGGGTACCCCCCCCCCCCTGCGTTTTTCCCGTTTTTCCACAGCTGTTATTCATTTCACTTATGTATGCTGTGTATGCACGCTTTATTCGCTGTTATTTTACTATTGTAATAGCAATTTAATTCCTCCTCTTTTCTGACGGTTTTCTGGGTTATTTGCCCTATTTCTCCTTGTGCTCCATCTGCACTCGCTGATCGTGAGGTGCGGACGCTGTCCCCTCACTCGCACACTACATAGAGTGGTGTCCCCCCGCCCGCCCCCCCACCGCTTGCCTGTCAGCGCTCGCAGCTTGACAGGCAGCGCCATCTTCTTCCCTTCTCCTCACGTTCTCTCACTGAGGAGGGGCGGGACTCGGCGGCAACCACCCAATCAGCGCTCTGGTAAGCGTAGTCTCGCGAGACTTCGCCCCAGAGCGCGAAAGTAACGCGGGCTTTCTCCCTCACACCGCTGCCAGTGCAAGACGAGCGGTACTGAGGTGAGGAAGCCTGCTGAGCTACTCCCGTTCTCCCCCCTTATTAACTTACATTTGTGGATACTTGTTATCCACAAACCCTTATTAACAACCAGATTTGCTTTCTATGCTTACATAGCTGTAAGGATAGAGTTTGACTCATTTCACTTGGTGACTAATTGATTTAAAGAAATATATACATTGATTTAAAGAGGGGCCAGTGATTTTTAAAATGCCTGCACTTTTACAATCATGTCTGAGGATAATTATACTACCCCCCTTGCAGGGGAGGCTTTTACCCTGGATACCACTCAGTTCATGACGGCGGCTCAGATCCAAGATCTGATCAATATCTCTGTCCAAACGGCTCTGGCCTCGGCCATTCCGTCCACTGGAACACATCCCTCAAAGCCTGCTACGATTAATCCGCCTCAAAATGGCGAACCGCCACATAAGAAAGGCAAAGTTTCTTTTAAACAGAAACACATTCTAGCAGCACCTGACTCCCCGACAGGGGAAGAGAATAATTTGTTTCAGGCAGTTCCCTCCCCGGCCTGCCAACCCCAGCATCCAACAGACTCTGACCGACCCCTGGGCCTCAGGGAGTTAAACACTAAGAGGCATCGGTCCTCTAGAAGGACCAAACCTGACTCCTATGTTGATTCCTCGGACGAGGATTCACCAGGGGCTTCAGGGAAAAGCGAGTCTGACGACTATGGGTCTGACGATGATAGACAGGATGCTGAGGATACGGCATTTCACTCCAATGCCAACCCTGATGCACAGGGAGAAAGCATTTTAGATGCCTTGGGGGAACCATTTTTTCACCCAGATGCCATCGCTCACCCGCGATCCGGCGATTGGTCCCCCTTACCTCACGTATCTCAGTACGTGGAGCTCTGGGCCAGGAAATCCCTGGACAGACACGCCCGCAACAAACTGCGGGCCGAGTGCCCTAGACCCTCTATCCCCAACAAGGTGGTAACCACACCTGAGGTGGACCCCATGCTGGCCAAATATCTGGCAAAATCGGGGAAACTCCCCAAAAAAGGGATTGAGCGTTCCTTTAAATCTATCCAGGAACGCATCTTAGATCTAATGGGACCCCTAACCAAAATTCTGAATTTATCAGAACAAGCGGCCGCTTCGGGTCAACCGGTAGATTTAATGCAACTACGCGGCTGGGCTCAGAGGGCTATTTGCCTAGTAGGCACGGCTAACACCTCCTGCTCCGTGGAGAGACGCCGCTCCATCTTAATGCGGCTAGACCCCCAACTTTCCCACCTGGCCGAGACCGAACCCGGTCCGGCGGCAGTCGGTATGCTCTTTGGGGATAACCTCCTCAAAGACATCAATAAATTTGTGGGTTTGTTTTCAGGACTTGATAAAGCCCAAACATCTCTCAGAAAGTCAGGGGCCGTGAGAGTTTTCAACAGGGCCGGCAGAAGTAGAGGCCGATCTGCCGGCCGTGGGTCCACCTATAGGCCACAAAACAGACCAAACCCCCAATACCAGTATCAGCAGGCTCCTTCCACCTACCCCGTTCCAGTGGCGCAACCAGCACCGTTCTTTCCACCCCGGGGCAGACCATGGCGCGGACGCGGCGGACGTGGATACACCCGATCCCGACCTCCATTCGGTGAGTATACCTTACACTCCACAACCACACATTCCAGTGGGGGGACGCCTGAGGTATTTTATCCACGCCTGGTCTGCGATTACGGCAGACCCATGGATATTGCAGATGGTAGGGGGTTTTCAAATAGAACTTCTGTCGTCACCGACATTAAATTTGGTCCCTCACCCTATCAAGTTCACACGCCAGAACGTTACTCTCATCGAGAACGAAATACAGGACCTCTGGTCCAAACAGGCGATTGTAAAAGTAGAGGATTTTTCCCCGGGCTTCAAAGCAACCTTTTCCTTGTCAAGAAGAAAGGGGGCGGGTTCCGGCCCGTAATAAACCTAAGAGATCTGAACCAACATGTCTGCTACAGACATTTCAAGATGGAGGGCATTCACTGCCTCCGAGACCTCCTACATCCGGGAGACTGGTTAGGGAAAATAGATTTGAAGGACGCCTATCTCACCGTCCCCATTCACACGGAGTCACAACACCTACTCCGGTTCCGCTGGAAAGACCAGATATGGCAGTTCACCTGCCTCCCATTCGTGCTATCGTCGGCACCATGGTGTTTCACAAAGTTGATGAAACCAGTGGTAGCATCGCTTCGAAGCAGAGGGGTACGTCTAATTATCTATCTGGACGATATCCTAATCATGGCCCACTCAAGGGCCCTAGTTTCCCTTCACATGGCATGGACGGTCTCCCTGCTACAAACACTGGGTTTCTTAATCAACCACGAAAAATCGATCCTAAACCCGGCCCAGGTGTTGGAATTCTTGGGTTTCCTAGTGGACACCAAACAAGCTGTCCTCCGGCTCCCAAAAACAAAATTAGCCCTAATTCGCAAGGAAATCAGGGCAGTGCTTCGCAAAGGCTCCTTATCCTTAAGGGTTCTGGCCCGCTTGGTGGGGCTTTTAGCTTCATCCATACAGGCCATCTTCCCGGCCCCACTTCATTACAGAGCCCTTCAGAGGCTCAAGATTTTACACCTTCGCCAGGGCCTCAGATATGCGGACGAGATCCCTCTCTGTTCGGAAGCAATAGAGGAATTACAATGGTGGCTTCGCCACGCAATCGAGTGGAACGGCAAGACCATATTCAATTCAGGTCCCGACATCATCATAGAGTCGGACGCCAGTCGCCACGGCTGGGGCGCCCGATGCGGGGCAGATTCCACAGGGGGGACTTGGTCTGCCTCCGAATCGGAATTGCACATCAATGCCTTGGAACTGCTGGCGGCATTCTTCGCCGTCAAGAGCTTCATCCCACAGGCTTCCGATTGCTGTGTACTATTCCGCATGGACAATGTGGCCGCGGTTCAATACGTCAACTGCTTAGGAGGCACCAGGTCCAGGACCCTTGCAGAACTGGCGAAGGAGTTCTGGCACTTCTGCTTGGCCCGCAACATTGTCCCTATCGCGGAATATATTCCTGGAGTCTCCAACACGGTAGCCGACTGGTACTCTCGCCACCTTGTCGATTCCAGCGACTGGCGACTCGATCGCTCTGTGTTCCTCCTATTGGAGCGTCTTTGGGGCCCGTTGAACATGGATTTGTTCGCCTCTCGCCTCAATCACCAGCTGCCCCAGTTCTTCAGCTGGAGGCCCGACCCAGAAGCATCCGCGGTGGACGCTTTCCGTCACATCTGGCCAGAGGGAACTCATTACGCGTTCCCCCCATTCCAGATGATACCCAGAGTTCTCCTCCACGCCTCGAATCAACAGGCAACTATTGTGCTGATCACACCCTGGTGGCCGACACAACCCTGGTTCCCTCTCCTCTTAGGGATGGTCGTGGATTACCCCAGACTGCTCCCTCTGTTCCCATTACTGCTGACCAACCCATCCGGGGAACCCCATCCACTAGTAGTAGAAGGCAACCTCCACCTCCTAGCATGGCTGATTTCAGGATCTCCGAAGCGGATATCGACCTTTCAGGGTCAGCTAGGGATCTCCTCGACGTGGCCTGGGCCCCCGGGACTAGATCAACCTACCGGTATGCTTGGCGACTCTGGGTTCGTTGGTGTGATCAACAACAGGTTGATCCCATACACGCCCCTGTATCTGTAGTGGTGAATTATTTGGCAGAATCTTTTGATTCCGGCAAATCTTACAGCTCCATCAACATATACCGCTCGGCTATATCAGCTTACCACTGTCCAGTTAACTCTTTAGCCGTGGGCAAACACCCTTTGGTCTGTAGACTTCTGCGGGGTATTAAATTCCAACGCCCCCCTAGACCTAGGTATCAGGCAACTTGGGACGTCTCCAAGCTACTTGACATGTTTGCTTCGTGGGAAGACAATGACGAACTATCCCTAAGATTACTGTCTTTCAAACTCACAGTGCTACTCTGCTTGGTCTCGGTCAAACGCGTCTCGGACGTGAGAGCGTTAGACATTTCCAGGCGCCAATTTTCACCTCAAGGGGTCAGATTTTCGGTGGTCCGTAGGACAAAGACAGGTATTCAATCTGTCTTCTATCCCTTTTTTCCCACTCATCCGCGACTGTGCGTAGTACGCTGTTTACAATCTTATGAGGCACACACGTCTGTTCTTCGACCACCGAATTTTTCCCAACTCCTAGTCTCATACGTAAAACCCCATCATCCAGTCTCTTCCGCTACCTTGGCACGGTGGGTACGTTCCACCATGGAGATGGCGGGCATAGACATCTCCCTGTTTGGAGCTCATTCTACTAGGGGCGCTATGGCTACGAAGATCGTCTCCTCCGGAGGCTCACTTTCTGACCAACTTAGAGCAGCCGATTGGTCCTCAGAGTCCACCTTTCGTAATTTTTACTTCAGACCGGAGGCCCATGTGTCCATGTCAATTTTATGAGGTTTATCTGCATTGTATACATTGTTAACTCTATTGTTTGCTTTGAACTTGCATAAGATACGAAGCCTCCTGTCTGATATATAAATTGAGATTTTCCTAGCCTGTGAAGGAAAATATTAGTTATATGAAGACAGGAGGCGAGTATCTTCCCTCCCTTCCCATCCCTATTACGATTATTCTCTTCTCCTTGCAGGTTATTGAACAGTACGGTCCTCATCCTGGAATGCGGATGGCCTGAGTTACTCACAATCCCTGTTGGATTGCAGTTGGTATGTTTTGCCTGAAGGCGGCGGCCCGGTCGGCCCAGAGGATCCGGTTTTCCCTTGATCCCTGTTGGGATGAAGTCAGTTCGTATGAAGCGGTCCAGTTGGGCATCCCCTTCCGTTCCATTCAGATGCGGATAGCGTGTTCCAGTAAGGAAGTCCCTGACCTTCACAAGGAGAGAGGATCGGACTTACATTTCCTGATTACAAGGATTTACACAAAGAAAGAGGACGTGGTTACCTCAGACAGTCCCATATATAGGCTGAGGCCTGGGAGGGGCTACGTTGCCCCAGGGACTGCTGGGATTGGTAGTCCTTTGAATGTTTTATTTTTAGATTACCATAAAGTTTTTTATGTATTTCTGCTATGAGCTTTAGTAAAGAAAGATATGCATAAGATACTCGCCTCCTGTCTTCATATAACTAATATTTTCCTTCACAGGCTAGGAAAATCTCAATTTTAACCACTTCCAGACCTTAGGTGTTTTTCAGATTTGGTGTTTGCAAGACTAAAACATGTTTTTCTGCTAGAAAATTACTTAAAACCCCCAAACATTATATATTTTTTTTCTAACACCCTAGAGAATAAAATAGTGGTCATTCCAATACTTTTTGTCACACCGTATTTGCGCAGCGGTCTTACAAGCGCACTTTTTTTTGAAAAAATTCACTTTTTTTAATTAAAAAATAAGACAACAATAAATTTGGCCCAATTTTTTTATATATTGTGAAAGATAATGTTACGCCGAGTAAAATGATACCCAACATGTCACGCTTAAAAATTGCGCCCGCTCGTGGCATGGCGTCAAACTTTTACCCTTAAAAATCTCGATAGGCGATGTTTAAAAAATTCTAGAGATTGCATTTTTTGAGTTACAGAGTAGCTCTAGGGCTAGAATTATTGCTCTCGCTCTAACGATCGCGGCGATACCTCACTTGTGTGATTTGAACACCGTTTTCATATGCGGGCCCTACTCGCGTATGCGTTCGCTTCTGCGCGCGAGCTCGTCGGGACGGGGCGCTTTAAAAAAATTTTTTGTTTGTTTTCTTATTTATTTTTATTTATTTTATTACTTTTTACACTGAAAAAAAAATGTATCACTTTTATTCCTATTATAAGGAATGTAAACATCCCTTGTAATAGAAAAAAGCATGACAGGTCCTCTTAAATATGAGATCTGGGGTCAAAAAGACCTCACATCTCATATTTACACTAAAATGCAAAAAAAAAAAAAAAAAAATATTTGAAACTGTCATTTTTTCAAATGACAAAAAAAAAATTGTCTCTTTAAGAGGCTGGGCGGGACTGACGTTTTGACGTCACTTCCGCCCAGCAGAGCAATGGGGACGGGCGAAGGAGATTTTTCCTTCAGTCTCGCCCCCCGCTCAACTCCCGAACGGTCGCGATCTCCTCCGCCGCTACCGACGGCTCCGGTAAGCGGCGGAGGGCGCGGGAGGGGCCCTCTCCCGCCACCGATAACGGCGATCTCGCGGCGAATCCGCCGCGGAGACCGCCGTTATCGTGTACCAGACACACTAAAGATCGATACCTCGGTTGTGGCAGCAGCTGCTGCCGTTACCGAGATATCAATCTTTAAAAATAGGACGTACATCGTCGTGCGCAGGTCTGCAAGTGGTTAAACTACAAACCTAGTCTTAACTATAGTCCTAACTGTATCCATACTCCAAACTATAACCCTAGCCTTAACCATAACTACAACCCTAGCCTTAAAGGGTTTGTAAAGGATTTTTTTTTATCTTAATAGCTTCCTTTACCTTAATACAGTGCTGTTTTCATGTCCTCATTGTTCGATTTTGCTCTCAAGTTGCTGTAATTCTTCTCTGATCTCCACACTTCCTGGTTGTCTGTTTCCTGATAACCACAGTGCTGAGAGCTTCTCTCTGTGGTCACTAATCAAGGAGGTGTGATTACTGTGTGTCTAAAACCCCTCAGCACCAATCAGTTTCGTTTTACAAACCATCACTGCCCTGTATTGGCTCTGTTGCTCTGTACAGCAGAGAGGCAGAAGACAACATGCAAAAACGAAACTAGAAACTACAGGCACATTATATGATTGATTTTTATCTATTTTTAATCGTTTTTAAAAGGAATCAGTTAACTATTATGGCCCAGATTCAGGTAAGGAACGCGTATTTGTGTGCGGGCGTAGCGTATCTACTATTTACGCTACGCCTCCGCAACTTTGACAGGCAAGTGCAGTATTCACAAAGCACTTGCTATGTAAGTTGCGGCGGCGTTCAAATGTGGAAGATGTGGGCGTGTTTTATGTATTGTGACCCCACGTAAATTACGCTTTTTCCAAACGGCGCATGCGTCCGTGAAAGTATCCGAGTGCGCATGCTCCAAATGAATCCGCAAAAAGCCAATTCTTTTGACGTGAACGTAAATTCCGCACAGCCCTATTCGCGAACGACTTACGCAAACGACGTAATGGATGGAAAATTTGACGCTGGCCCGACGTCCATACTTAACATTGGCTGCGCCTCATATAGCAGGGGTAACTTTACGCCGGAAAAAGCCTTACATAAACGACGGCGTATTTGTACTGCGACGGCCAGGCAAACATTCGTGAATAGGCGTATCTAGCTGATTTACATATTCTAGGCGTAAATGAGCGTACGCGCCCCTAGCGGCCAGCGTAAATATGCAGTTAAGATACGACGGCGTAGGAGACCTACGCCGGTCGTATCTTAGCAACATTTAAGCGTATCTCAGTTTGAGCATACGCTTAAAGTTGCGACGGCGCAGATTCGGACTTACGACTGCGTATCTACTGATACGCCCGTCGTAAGTCTTTCTGAATCCGGGCCTATGTCTCTATACCCTGTAAACAGTCATTTCAGCAACTCCTTTAACTTTAATCCTAGTCCAAAATCTAACCCTAGTTCTAACTATAGCTCAACCCACATCTTTAAAAAAAAAGAAGAAAAGTCACGTCAAGGTAATTAGCCAATAACGGCCCTCACAGCTGCAGAAGCAGACTCATTCATATTTGTGTCCCTTAGGGCTAGTTTACATTTGCTTCAAGACAAATTGTTTCGGACACGCTTCGTTAAAGCTCTCTCCACGCCAGTCAAAGCTCCTGTCACTAAATAAAATGGTTGGCTTACAGTCCCGTTTACACCTTGCTTTTGCTTGGTGCTTCAATGAGCCTTTGGTGGGGCTTTAACCACCTCAGCCCCGGACTATTTTGTTACTAAATGACCTGGCCCCTTTTTGCGATTCGGCACTGCGCCGCTTTAAGGCTGCGTTCACACCTGAGCGTCGTTTGTTTTTTCGGGCGTTTTTTTCCGGCGGTTTGTCGCACGTATTCATGCTTATTTGCGCGTTTGCATACAGCGTTGTCCGACGTTTTTGTACTTCGACGTTTTTTATTTTAGCCAATAGGAAAAATCTTTTCATCACTTGTTGCTATGTTGGTAGATTTTTTTAATCTTCTGCCTGGGTGACAAGTTCTATTGATTAAAGCGACGAAACGCCCGTAGCAAACGCTCGTTGTCGCGCTAGTCGATTGAATCGAGTGTTTTCATTACTTTCTATGGGAAATGGAAACGCTCAAATACGCCCAAACCGCCTGATACGCGCGACAAAAAAGGGTCCGGAACTTGTTTGAGCTTCAGGCTTTCGGCGTCAGGCGTATTGGCGTGCAGATGTGAACCATCTCCATAGGGAATAATGTACTTTTTCCCCTCTAGCGTATTTGAGCGTCACGCTTCAGGCGACAAAACGCTCAGGTGTGAATGCAGCCTAACTTACAATTGCGCGGTCGTGCAACGTGAATTCCAAACAAAATTTACGTCCTTTTTTTTCCCCCACAAATAGAGCTTTCTTTTGGTGGTATTTGATCACCTCTGCGGTTTTTAGTTTTTGCGCTAAAAACAAAAATAGAGCGTACATTTTGAAAAAAATGCAATATTTTTTACTTTTTGCTATAATAAATATCCCCAAAAAATATATATAAAAAAACATTTTTTTCATCAGTTTAGGCCGATACGTATTCTTCTACATATTTTTGGTAAAAAAATCGCAATAAGCGTTTATTGATTGGTTTGCGCAAAAGTTATAGCGTCTACAAAATAGGGGATAGTTCTATAGCATTTTTATTAATATTTTTTTTTTTACTAGTAATGGCGACGATCAGCGATTTTTATTGTGACTGCGACATTATGGCGGACATATTGGACACGTTTGACACTATTTTGGGACCATTGTTATTTTAACAGCGAACAGTGCTATAAAAATGCATTGATTACTATAAAAATGCACTGGTTACTGTAAAAATGACACTGGCAGTGAAGGGGTTAACCAGGAGGGGGCGCTGAAGGGGTTAAGTGTGCCCTAAAGGAGTGATTCTTACTGTGGGGGGGGCGTGGCTTGGCGTGTGACGTCACTGATCGTTGTTTCCTATGACAGGGAACAGACGATCAGTAACAGTCTGACTAGGAAGCATGGGGAGAGGTTTGTTTACACTTACCTCTCCCCGTTCTTCCTCTCTGTGACCTGATCGCGGGACGCCGGCGCCGATCGGTTCCGCTGTTCCCGCGGGTACGGTCACGGAGTAGAGGACCAGGTCGCGAGAACGCCGCTGGGATCTTAAAGGGGACGTACATGTACGCCTTTGTGCCCAGCCATGCCATTCTGCAGACGTATATCTGTGTGCGGCGGTCCTCAAGCGGTTAACAAATGACTGTCCTCACAGTTGCAGAAGCAGATTCATTTATATATGTATCCCTAAGGGCTAGTTTACATTTGCTTCGAGACATTGCTTCGGACACGCTTTGTTAAAGCTCTCTCCACGCCAGTCAAAGCTCCTGCCACTAAATAAAATGGTTAGCTTACAGTCCTGTATACACCTTGCTTTTGCTTCGATGGGGCTTCGATGGAGCTTAGATGAGGCTTTGATGGGGCTTTGCTTGGTGCTTCAATAGGGCTTTGGTGGGGCTTCGATTGGGGCTTTGGTGGGGCTTTGATGGGGCTTTGCTTGGTGCTTCATTGGGGCTTTGGTGAGGCTTTGATTGGGCTTTGCTTGGTGCTTCAGTGGGGCTTTGATGAGGCTTTGCTTGGTGCTTCAATGGGGCTTTGGTGGGGGTTTGATTGGGCTTTGCTTGGTGCTTCAATGGGGCCTTGATGGGGCTTTGGTGGGGTTTTGGTGGGGCTTCAATGGGGCTTTGGTGGAGCTTACATAAGGCTTTGATGGGGCTTTGCTTGGTGCTTCAATGGGGCTTTGGTGGGGCTTTGATGGGGCTTTGGTGGGGCTTTGATGGGGCTTTGCTTGGTGCTTCATTGGAGCTTTGGTGGGGCTTTGGTGAGGCTTTGATTGGGCTTTGTTAAAGCTCTCTCCACGCCAGTCAAAGCTCCGGTCACTAAATAAAATGGTTAGCTTACAGTCCTGTATACACCTTGCTTTTGCTTGGTGCTTCGATGAGCCTTTGGTGGGGCTTCGATGGGGCTTTGATGGGGCTTTGCTTGGTGCTTCAATGGGGCTTTGGTGGGGCTTCGATGGGGCTTTGGTGGGGCTTCATTGGGGCTTTGGTGAGGCTTTGATTGGGCTTTGCTTGGTGCTTCAGTGGGGCTTTGGTGGGGCTTTGATGAGGCTTTGCTTGGTGCTTCAATGGGGCTTTGGTGGGGGTTTGATGGGGCTTTGCTTGGTGCTTCAATGGGGCTTTGGTGGGGTTTTGGTGGGGCTTCAATGGGGCTTTGGTGGAGCTTAGATAAGGCTTTGATGGGGCTTTGATGGGGCTTTGATTGGTGCTTCAATGGGGCTTTGATGGGGCTTTGATGGGGCTTCGATGGGGCTTTGGTGGGGCTTTGCTTGGTGCTTCATTGGGGCTTTGATGGGGCTTTGCTTGGTGCTTTAGTGGGGCTTTGATGGGGCTTTGATGAGGCTTTGCTTGGTGCTTCAATGGGGCTTTGGTGGGGCTTTGCTTGGTGCTTCAATGGGGCCTTGATGAGGCTTTGCTGGGGTTTTGATGGGGCTTCGATGGGGCTTTGTTGGTGCTTTAATGGGGCTTTGATGTGGCTTTGGTGAGGCTTTGTGGGGCTATGATGAGGCTTTGTGGGGCTTCAAGCGAGCTTTGCTATAGACTTTTATGGAGACTTTGCAGACTCTTTGAAGCACCACTGAAGCTACATGGGGTATACTTTTTGAAGTGAAGCTGAAGCAAAGCAAAAGCAAAAGCAAGGTGTAAACAGGACTGTAAGCTAATCATTTTATTTAGTGACAGGAGCTTTGACTGCCATTCAAAGAGCTTTAACAAAGCCTGTCCGAAGCCTTGTTTGGAAGCAAGTGTAAACTAGCTGTTAATGTGTGTTGAAGACAAAGCAAGTGTAACTGAGCCCTTATTATTCCCTGATTCTTCCCATTTTAGGTCATAACTGCCTATCTGCTCATTCCTGGCCAAACAAGCATGGAAGCAGTGGGCCAGATTCACATAGATGAGCGGCGGCGTAACGTATCATAGATACGTTACACCGCCGCAATTTTTCATCGCAAGTGCCCGATTCACCAAGCACTTGCGATGAAAACCTACGCCAGCGGCCTCCGGCGCAAGGCGGGCCAATTTAAATGGGCGTGTGCCATTTAAATTAGGCGCGCTCCCGCGCCGGACCTACCGCGCATGCTCCGTTTCCGAACTCCCGCCGTGCTTTGTGCGAAGTGACGTCATTTTTTCGAACGGCGACGCGCGTAGCGTAATTTCGTATTCCCGGACGGCTTACGCAAACGACGTTATTTTTAAAATTTTGACGCGGAAACGACGGCCATACTTTATACAGCAATACGATTGCTGTGTAAAGTTAAGGCACCAAAAAAAAAAGACTAACTTTGCGACGGGAAACTAGACTAGCGGCGACGTAGCGAACGCGAAAAACCTTCGGGAATCACCGTAACTCCTAATTTGCATACCCGACGCTGGTTTACGACGCAAACTCCCCCCAGCGGCGGCCGCGGTACTGCATCTTAAGGTCCGACAGTGTAAAACAATTATACCTGTCGGATCTTAGGGATATCTATGCGGAACTGATTCTATGAATCAGTCGCATAGATAGAAACAGGGATATGACGGCGTATCAGGAGAAACGCCGTCGTATCTGCTCTGTGAATCTGGCCCAGTGTTCTCAATATTTATTCATAAAATAAAGGTTTGATACAAATAATATATACAGGGAGTGCAAAATTATTAGGCAAGTTGTATTTTTGAGGATTAATTTTATTATTGAACAACCACCATGTTCTCAATGAACCCAAAAAACTCATTAATATCAAAGCTGAATATTTTTGGAAGTAGTTTTTAGTTTGTTTTTAGTTTTAGCTATTTTAGGGGGATATATGTGTGTGCAGGTGACTATTACTGTGCATAATTATTAGGCAACTTAACAAAAAAAAAATATATACCCATTTCAATTATTTATTTTTACCAGTGAAACCAATATAACATCTCAACATTCACAAATATACATTTCTGACATTCAAAAACAAAACAAAAACAAATCAGTGACCAATATAGCCACATTTCTTTGCAAGGACACTCAAAAGCCTGCCATCCATGGATTGTGTCAGTGTTTTGATCTGTTCACCATCAACATTGCGTGCAGCAGCAACCACAGCCTCCCAGACACTGTTCAGAGAGGTGTACTGTTTTCCCTCCTTGTAAATCTCACATTTGATGATGGACCACAGGTTCTCAATGGGGTTCAGATCAGGTGAACAAGGAGGCCATGTCATTAGTTTTTTTTCTTTTATACCCTTTCTTGCCAGCCTTGCTGTGAAGTACTTGGACGCGTGTGATGGAGCATTGTCCTGCATGAAAATCATGTTTTTCTTGAAGGATGCAGACTTCTTCCTGTACCACTGCTTGAAGAAGGTGTCTTCCAGAAACTGGCAGGAGGACTGGGAGTTGAGCTTGACTCCATCCTCAACCCGAAAAGGCCCCACAAGCTCATCTTTGATGATACCAGCCCAAACCAGTACTCCACCTCCACCTTGCTGGCGTCTGAGTCGGACTGGAGCTCTCTGCCCTTTACCAATCCAGCCACGGGCCCATCCATCTGGCCCATCAAGACTCACTCTCATTTCAGCAGTCCATAAAACCTTAGAAAAATCAGTCTTGAGATATTTCTTGGCCCAGTCTTGACGTTTCAGCTTGTGCGTCTTGTTCAGTGGTGGTCGTCTTTCAGCCTTTCTTACCTTGGCCATGTCTCTGAGTATTGCACACCTTGTGCTTTTGGGCACTCCAGTGATGTTACAGCTCTGAAATATGGCCAAACAGGTGGCAAGTGGCATCTTGGCAGCTGCACGCTTGACTTTTCTCAGTTCATGGGCAGTTATTTTGCGCCTTGCTTTTTCCACACGCTTCTTGCGACCCTGTTGACTATTTTGAATGAAACGCTTGATTGTTCGATGATCACGCTTCAGAAGCTTTGCGATTTTAAGAGTGCTGCATCCCTCTGCAAGATATCTCACTATTTTTGACTTTTCTGAGTCTGTCAAGTCCTTCTTTTGACCCATTTTGCCAAAGGAAAGGAAGTTGACTAATAATTATGCACACCTGATATAGAGTGTTGATGTCATTAGACCACACACCTTCTCATTACAGAGATGCACATCACCTAATATGCTTAATTGGTAGTAGGCTTTCGAGCCTATACAGCTTGGAGTAAGACAACATGCATAAAGAGGATGATGTGGTCAAAATACTAATTTGCCTAATAATTCTGCACTCCCTGTATATATACACATACACAGTATATACACAAAATATTATTAAACATATCATTTCTAATTAAATGGGCCACTTTGGTTTCTTCTTTACAATGGATAGTAAGATTGCACTCAGTGTGACATATTGTTACTTACACTCACATGCACAATAAAAAAGTAATTGCATTGGGATGAAAAATGATGTAAACAGGATGTGATTGAAGAACTAAATCTAAAAACAGCGATTTCCCAGCAAATTCCCATTTATGAAATCTGTCAGGAAAAAAAAAAAACGATTCTGGATAATGAAAATGAATGGACAGCTCAGAACATTTTTTAAATATTAATATGCTAATCCGAAAAAATGTCTATTAGGAGATAATAGGGTTTGAATTATAGAGGGACAATCCAGTAAAAATAGAAAATGAAGACTTGAAATAGATAGGAGGACAGCGCCCTACTCCGGTCCGGTCTCAGCGTCTCATCCAGTCCTCCTCGCTGGCACGATTTGCCTTTTTGCTGGTATGGAGGAATAAAGTTACATTTTAATTTTCCTGAAATTTTAACCACTTCAGCCCCGGAAGGATTTGCCCCCATCCTGACCGGGCCATTTTATTGAGATTCGGCACTGCTTCACTTTAACTGACAATTGCGCGGCCGTGCGACGTGGCACCCTAACAAAATTGACGTCCTTTTTTCCCCACAAATAGAGCTTTCTTTTGGTGGTATTTGATCACCTCTGCGGTTTTTATTTTTTGCGCTATAAACAAAAAAAGAAGAGCGAAAATTTAGAAAAAAATAATGGGCCAGATTCACAAAAGAGATACGAAAGCGTATCTCCTGATACGCCGTCGTATCTCTGAGATACGATTGTCGTATATATGCGCCTGATTCATAGAATCAGTTACGCATAGATAGCCCTAAGATCCGACAGGTGTAAGTGTGTTACACCGTCGGATCTTAGGCTGCAATTCTAGGCCGGCCGCTAGGTGGCGATTCCATTGCGGTCGGCGTAGAATATGCTAATGTCTAGTTACGCCGATTCACGAACGTCCGCTTTGCCCGTCGATCTAAATTTACGTTGTTTCCGTAGAGATGCGTCGCCTAAAACTAAGCATGCCCTCTAGGTGTTAAGTATGGCCGTCGTTCCCGCGTCGAAATTTTAAATTTCACGTCGTTTGCGTAAGTCGTCCGTGAATGGCGCTGGACGCCATTTACATTAACGTCAAAACCAATGACGTCCTTGCGACGTCATTTAGCGCAATGCACGTCGGGTAATTTTACGGACGGAGCATGCGCAGTACGTTCGGCGCGGGAACGCGCCTAATTTAAATGGTGCCCGCCCCATTTGAATTAGGCGGGCTTGCGCTGAGCGGATTTACGCTACGCCGCCGCAAGTTTACAGGTAAGTGCTTTGTGAATCAGGCACTTACACTGTAAACTTGCGGCAGTGTAACGTAAATGGGATACGTTACGCCGCCGCAGCGTAACGTAATTCTATGTGAATCTGGGCCAATATTTTTTACATTTTGCTATAATAAATATCGCAAATTTAAAAAAAAAAAAACATATATTTTCCTCAGTTTAGGCCGATATGTATTCTTCTACATATTTTTGGTAAAAAAATAAATAATAATAAAAAAATAAATCGCAAAAAGCGTATATTGATTTGCTTGCGCAAAAGTTATAGCAAAATGGGGGATAGATTTATGGCATTTTTTCTTTTTTTTTTTACTAGTAATGGCGGCGATCTGCAATTTTTAGATAGGACACAGATCGGACACTTTTGACACTTTTTTTGGGACCACTGACATTTATACAGAGATCAGAACTAAAAATAGCCACCGATTACTGTATAAATGTCACTGGCAAGGAAGGGATTAAAACAGGGGTCTCAAACTGGTGGCCCCTGTCTCAAACTGGCAGCCCTTCAGCTGTTGCAAAATTACGGGTCCCATGAGGCATTGCAAGGCTGACAGTTACAAGCATGACTCCCAACCGGCAGAGGCATGATGGGACTTGTAGTTTCGCAACAGATGAAGGGCCGCCAGTTTGAGACACCTTGGTTAAACACTAGGGGGCGATCAAGGTGTTAACTGTGTTCCCTCAGTGTGTTCTAAATGTAGGGGGATGGGACTGCCTGGGGAGGAGACCGATTTTTGTTCCGATATACTAGGAACACATTATCTGTCTCCTCTCCCCTGCCAGAACGTGGATTTGTGTGTTTACACACACGGATCCTCATTCTGGCTCTGTAGCGATCCCGTGTGCCCGGCGGACATCGCTCCTCAGTACCGTGGCGGGTGCGCGCCCCCCTATACCCCTTAAAGCAGACGCCGTACAGTTATGGCAATTCGCCAGGGGCAGACTGACAATTTATGGGGTCCCCAGGCAATAGGAGATTATGGGGCCCCCGGGAAATAGGAGATTATGGGCCCCCCGGGCAATAGGAGATTATGGGGCCCCCGGGCAATAGGAGATTATGGGCCCCCCGGGCAATAGATTGCGAAATGACGGTATGTTACGTCACTTCATTCTGCGGCCGCTAGGGGCGCAAACCAGCCAATAAACGCTTCTTGCGGGGGTTTTTTCACCAAAAATATGTCGGAAAATACATATCGACCTAAACTGATTTATATATTTTTTTTATGTGGGATATTTATTATAGCAAAAGTAAAGAATATTGGGCTAGATTCAGATAGGTTAGCGGATCTTTAGATCCGCGTAATCTATCTGATTTACGATCCGCCGGCGCAAGTTTTTGAGGCAAGTGCTGTATTCAGAAAGCACTTGCCTCTAAAGTTGCGGCGGCGTATCGTAAATCCCCCGGCGGAATTCAAATTCCGCGGCTAGGGGGAGTGTACTATGTAAATCAGGCGCGTCCCCGCGCCGAACGAACTGCGCATGCGCCGTCCCCTAAATTTCCCAGCGTGCATTGCTCCAAATGACGTCGCTAGGACGTCATTGGTTTCGACGTGAACGTAAATTACGTCCATCCGTATTCACGAACGACTTACGCAAACGACGAAAAAAATTAAAAATTCGACCCGGGAACGACGGCCATACTTAACATAGGATATGCCGCATATAGCAGGGGTAACTATACACCGGAAAAAGCCGAACGCAAACAACGTAAAAAAAATGCGCTGGGCTGGCGTTCGTTTCTGAATCGGCGTAACTCCTCATTTGCATATTCATCACGTATACAAACGGAGGCGCCACCTAGCGGCCAGCGTGAAATTGCAGCCTAAGATCCGACGGTGTAAGTCACTTACACCTGGCGGATCTTAGGGAGATCTATGCGTAACCTGATTCTATGAATCAGTCGCATAGATACGATGGACAGAACTCAGAGATACAACGGCGTATCAGGAGATACGCCGTCGTATCTTCTTTCTGAATCCGGGCCATTGTGTTTTTTTCAAAATTGTCGCTATTTTTTTGTTAATAGCGGAAAAAGAATAAAACCGCAGAGGTGATCAAATACCACCAAAAGAAAACTCTATTTGTAGGAAAAAAAGGGCGCACATTTTGTTTGGGTACAGCGTCGCACGACCGCGCAATTGTCAGTTAAAGCGACACAGTGCCAAATTGTAAAAAGTGCTCTGGTCAGGAAGGGGGTAAAATCTTCCGGGGTTGAAAGGTTAACTCCACTTTTGTGGGGGAAAAAAAATAGCAAATAAAGAAAAAATAATATAGCCCATTTAATTGCGACACGAATCATATTGTGATTGAATGTTATTAAAAATTACCCATTCAATCTGCAGCCGCTGTAAATTTCTGAGAATGCAATATGGCTACCTTTCCCAGAAGTCTGCCTAAGACACAAGTCAGATCTCAGGCATCCCCTGCAACAAAAATGGCATTTTTGGTGACATATTTTCAATAGGAACACGTCTAAAGTGATGCAGGATCGTCAGATTTCCTCATTAGAGCCCTGCAGCTGCACACCTGACAGTTAATTATGAAACCACTCCCATTACAACCCACTGTGCGCAGGGGCACAGACAAATACAGAGGGATTTCTTCAGAATAACAGAAGATAGGAATCTGTAATAAAGGTTGTTATAATCCTTGCAATGTACATCGATCACCAAGAGGGAAATGTTTTTTTCTCAACAAAAGCGGAGTTACTCTTTAACCACTTAAGACCCGGACCTTTAGGCAGCTAAAGGACCCGGCCAGTTTTTGCGATTCGGCACTGCGCCGTTTCAACTGACAATTGCGCGGTCATGCGACGTGGCTCCCAAACAAAATTGGCGTCCTTTTTTTCCCACAAATAGAGCTTTCTTTTGGTGGTATTTGATCACCTCTGCGGTTTTTATTTTTTGCGCTATAAACAAAAAAAGAGCGACAATTTTGAAAAAAATTCAATATTTTTTACTTTTTGCTATAATAAATATCCCCCAAAAATATATAAAAAAACGTTTTTTTTCCTCAGTTCAGGCCGATACGTATTCTTCTACCTATTTTTGGTAAAAATAAAAATTGCAATAAGCGTTTATCGATTGGTTTGCGCCAAATTTATAGCGTTTACAAAATAGGGGATAGTTTTATTGCATTTTTTAAAAAAATATATTTTTTTACTACTAATGGCGGCGATCAGCGATTTTTTCGTGACTGCGACAATATGGCGGACACTTCGGACAATTTTGACACATTTTTGGGACCATTGTCATTTATACAGCTATAAAAATGCACTGATTACTGTAAAAATGATACTGGCGGGGAAGGGGTTAACACTAGGGGGCGATCAAGGGGTTAAATGTGTGCCTTCTCTGTGTTCTAAATAATGGGTGGGTGGGACTTACTAAGGGAAATGACCGATCGCTGTTCATACATTGCATCAGTCATTTCTCCCCTAAGAGAACCGGAGCTGTGTGTTTCCACGCACAGCTCCCGGTTCTCGCTGTGTCACGAACGATCGCGGGTGCCTGGCGGTCATTGTGCCTGCTGGGGCACTCGCATCGGCTCCGGGGGGCGAGCAGCGGGCGCGTGTCTCCGGCGGCCACAGGGCGAAGCAATGTAACATAACATTGTTTTGCCCAGCTGAGCCATGCTGCTGCAGTAAAATTGTGGCGGCTGGTCGGCAAGTGGTTAATTTTTATTTATTTTTTTATTATTATTATTATTATTATTATTATTTGTTTATTTTTTTATTTAGTATTACTATTAATACTCCAAGCACACACACAATGGGCTAGATACAGCAAAGAATTACACTGGCGTATCCATATATACGCCACGTAAATTCAAAGCTGCGCGGGCGTATCTACTTTCTGTATTCAGAAAGCTAGATACGCCGACATTAGCCTAAGATCCGACTGGCGTAATTCTATTACGCCGTCGTATCTTAGGGTGCATTCTCACGCTGGCCGCTAGGTGGCACTTCCGTTGTTTTCGGCGTAGAATATGCAAATTACCTAGTTACGTCGATTCACAAACGTATGTGCGCCCGGCGTTAGTTTTTTACGTCGTTTGCGTAAGGCTTTTTCAGCGTAACGTTGTGCCTGCTTCTATGAGGCGCACTCAATGTTAAGTATGGACGTCGTTCCCGCTTCGATTTTTTATTTTTTTACGTCGTTTGCCTAAGTCGTTCACGAATAGGGCTGGACGTAATTTACGTTCAAGTCGAAACCAATGACGTCCTTGCGACGTCATTTGGCGCAATGCACACTGGGATATGTACACGGACGGCGCATGCACCGTTCGTACAAAACGTCAATCACGTCAGGTCAACACACAATAAGATAAAACACGCCCCCCTTACACATTTGAATTTCGCGCGCTTACGCCGGCCCCATTTACGCTACGCAGCCGCAACTTACGGAGCAAGTGCTTTGTGAATACTGCACTTGCTCCTGTAAGTTGCGGCGGCGTAGCGTAAATACGATACGCTGCGCCACCGTAAGATCAGGCGCAGATACCTGAATCTAGCCCAAGGAGTATTGGAGTGTCACATATTCTGGGAAAGATTCGTATTGAAAATTTGTGACTAATGGGAACTTGATACATTGGGCTAGATTCAGATATCTGCGCCTGATCTTACGGCGGCGCAGCGTATCGTATTTACGCTATGCCGCCGCAACTTACAGGAGCAAGTGCAGTATTCACAAAGCACTTGCTCCGTAAGTTGCGGCGGCGTAGTGTAAATGGGGCCGGCGTAAGCGCGCGAAATTCAAATGTGTAAGGGGGGGTGTGTTTTATGTTAATGTGTATTGACCTGATGTGATTGACGTATTGTACGAACAGCGCATGCGCCGTCCGTGTACATATCCCAGTGTGCATTGCTCCAAATGACGTCGCAAGGACGTCATTGGTTTCGACTTGAACGTAAATTACGTCCAGCCCTATTCGCGAACGACTTACGCAAACAACGTAAAAAATTCAAAAATCGAAGCGGGAACGACTTCCATACTTAAAGCGGGAGTTCACCCATTTAAAAAAAAAAAAAAAATCTCCCCTTAGCTTCCTGCTCGTTTTCTCTAGGGGAATCGGCTATTTATATTAAAATATGAGCAGTACTTACCCGTTTTCGAGCTGCATCTTCTTCCGTCGCTTCCGGGTATGGGTCTTCGGGAGCGGGCGTTCCTTCTTGATTGACATTCTTCCGAGAGGCTTCCGACGGTCGCATCCATCGCGTCACTCGTAGCCGAAAGAAGCCGAACGTCGGTGCGGCTCTATACTGCGCCTGCGCACCGACGTTCGGCTTCTTTCGGAAAATCGTGACGCGATGGATGCGACCGTCGGAAGCCTCTCGGAAACCTGTCAATCAAGAAGGAACGCCCATTCCCGAAGCCCATACCCGGAAGCGACGGAGAGGATGCGTCTCGTAAACGGGTAAGTACTGCACATATTTTAAAATAAATAGCCGATTCCCCTAGTAATAACGAGCAGGAATCTAAGGGGGAAAAGTGCCCTCTAAGGGTGAACCCCCGCTTTAACATTGAGTGCGCCTCATAGAAGCAGGCACAACGTTACGCCGAAAAAGCCTTACGCAAACGACGTAAAAAACGAACGCCGGGCGCACGTACGTTTGTGAATCGACGTAACTAAGTAATTTGCATATTCTACGCCGAAAACAACGGAAGCGCCACCTAGTGGCCAGCGTGAGAATGCACCCTAAGATACGAAATAATAGTAATAGAATTACGCCAGTCGGATCTTAGGCTAATGTCGGCGTATCTTGCTTTCTGAATACAGAAAGAAGATACGCCGGCGCAGCTTTGAATTTACGCGGCGTATCTATGGAGACGCCGGCGTAATTCTTTGCTGAATCTAGCCCATTGTGTCTGTGGCTGTACGCCGTGGTAAATCCAATCTCAGCTGATAGCGGACTATTGTGTGTCAGAAATAATTTGTTACATAATGAAATGATCGGGAGTTACATCTGATAACTGTTGGAGTTCTGGGATACCGTTCAGGCCTCGTCCACGCCAACATCCAGCGCAGTGAGAGGCGTCACCCCCAAGCCCAGAGTCAATTTAAACCTAAAAAGGTAAATAAATGGGATTACAATTCCTATCAAATCTGGTGATCCAGAGCGGTTTAGCTGTACAGTAGACCTTGCTGCGTCTCTGAGAAGCGATCAACAGTTGATCGCTTTTTAGAAGGGTTTGACACTTTTAACCCTATAAAATAATGCTGCACTGCAACCACGTATACTACACACAGTTGCGCCGCAGCCCCAGTCACTTGATTGGATCACGCTCTGTGGTTGTACTGCCCACCAAACCTGACAGGTGCTAAGTTTTTGGCCTGGGGCCACCAAGCAAAGTGAAGCAATTAAAGTGGAGTTCCAACCACAATTAGCATTTTTTAAATGTATGTCCTTTCATCCTGCATTTTTATAATATAAATCCGGTCACTTACTATTTTACAATCCGCCGCCGCTCCGCATAGATATTCAAAAAAGATAGTTTATAAAACTATCAAGCAGTTAACCCTTTGCTGGATCATACGGAACACACTGTAATTAACCCTGCAATCAGAATGGTCCTATCGAAACCAACAGCAACATGCAGTCCTGATTACGCCAAGCATGAAACCCGTTGCTGAAACATGCAGCCCTAATTTATACAAGCAGTTAACCCTTTGCTGGAGCATGTGGTGCACTGCTTTACTCTTGCGGTCAAAACTGTCCTAAATAAGGCCCCTTTCACACTGGGGCGGGATGTGCGGTGGCGGTATTGCACAGATATTTTTAGCGGCGCTATACCGTCTGAATTGCCGCGGAATTGCGGCGGTATTCGACCGCTAGTGGTGCGGTATTAACCCCCGCTAACGGCCGAAAAAGGGTTAATACCTCTGCAGAGGCGCATTGCCGGCGGTATTACCACGATTTCCCATTACTTTCAATGGGAAGGAGCGGTGAAGGAGCGGTAAACACACCGCTCCTCTCACCGCTCCAAAGATGCTGCTAGCAGGACTTTTGGAGCGGTCTCGCCAGCGCATCGCCTCAGTGTTTTACATTGAGAATGCTGGGCAGGAGTTTTCAGGCGGTATTTAGGCGATATTTTTAGCGCTAAATCACCTGAAAAACTCCTCAGTGTGAAAAGGGCCTAAGGCTCAATTCACACCTATGCATGTTGCTTTTGAGCGTTTTTACAGTTCTTTTTGCGGTGCTTGCTGCGTTTTTCGAAACGCGTTTTTACAGCGATTTTGACGCGATTTGCGTTTTTTTTTTTAAGCCAGCAATTTTTATTTATTTTTTCATTTCCTTTAACCACTTAACGCCCGCCGCACGACTATTTACGTCCACAGAATGGCACGTACAGGCAGAAGGGCGTATATATACGTCCCTGCTTTCTAGCGGGTCGGGGGTCCGATCGGGACCCCCTCCACTGCGTGCGGCGAGCAGGTTACCTGCGGGAGCGATTCGACTCAAGGGGGTGGCTGTTCGTTTCTGTCTGCCCCCTCGTGATCGCTCCCAGCCAATCCCGCAAGCCTCCACCGTGTCACTTCCTCTGCCTGTAAAATGTAAACATAGGCAGAGGAAGTGATGCAGCTCTCATCTCGGCGGTATTTTCAAACCGCCGAGATGAGAGAAGACTCACACAGTAAGTCGCACCTAACACTACACTGACACCACACACATAGGCACACTTAACCCCTTCCGATCACCCCCCCACCCCCACCCCCCTGTCACACTGTCACTGAATGCAGTGATCATATATGTACTGATCACTGCATTTAGTGTCAGTGTGACAGTTAGTGTGACAGCCAGTTAAAGTTTTAACCCCTTGATCACCGCCCTAGTTAACCCTTTCACTCCCTATTGCCAGTGTCACTAAGCGATCATTTTTCTGATCGCTGTATTAGTGTCACTGTTGCCGCTAGGTAGCTCTTTTTTTTTTTTTATTGGGATTTTTTTTTACTAAAGACATGTGGCTGAATACATTTTGGCCTAAATGTTTGACTAAAATTTAGTTTATTCAATTTTTCTTATAACAAAAAGTAAAAAATATTGATTTTTTTTCAAAAATGTCGCTCTATTTTTGTTTATAGCGCAAAAAATAAAAATCGCAGAGGCAATCAAATACCATAAAAAAAAGCTCTATTTGTGGGAAGAAAAGGACGCGAATTTTGTTTGGGAGCCACATCGCACAATTGTCAGTTAAAGCGACGCAGTGCCGAATTGTAAAAACGCCTCTGGGCATTTAGCAGCATATTGGTCCAGGGCTTAAGTGGTTAACAACCAGCTATAAACAGGTTATAGAAAAAAAAAAAGCTCAAACCGCAAATCGTGGTAAAAACGTGGTACTTGCGTTTTGGATGCGGGTCCATTGAATTCTATTACATGCAAAACGCTGCTTTTTGCGGGGGAAAAAGTCCCAGATCCATTCCAAAAACGCAGAGGCACAAAAATGCGTTGATGTGAACTTGTTCCATAGGAAACCATGTTAAAAAATGTCCCTGCATTTCTGCAAAATGCGAAATGCATCAGGAAACGCATTAGTGTGAATGGAGCCCTAACCAATAGCATTCCTCAGTCCTAATTACTACAAGCAGTTAACCCTTTGCTGGAGCATGCAGTGCACTGTAGTAACCCCTGCAGTCAGAATGGTCCTCGCTAAACCAACAGCAACATGCAGTGCTAATTATTTCAAGCAGGTAACCATTTCCTCCAGCATGCAGTTAACCCTTTGCTGGAACATATAGTACACTGCATGAATTCTTGCAGTCAGACTGGCCCCAGGGCCGCCATCAAGGGGATACAGGCAGTACACCTGTAAGGGGCCCGGATGGCAACCTCCTTTAAAAAGAAAAAACATGTTTTTCTTTTTAGGGGTCCGGAGGTCCCCAGGGCCCAGAGATCCCCAGGGCTTCCAGATGGCAACCCCCCTTTTTTTATGAAAAAAATTAAAGAATTTTTTAATATATATATTGTATTGTATTGTGTAAAATGTATATATTTTTTTAGGGCTCCGGAGGTCCCCAGGGCCCCGGATGGCAACCCCCCTTTTTTTTTAATTTATATATATATATATAGATATATAGATAGATAAAAAATATCTATCTATCTATCTATCTATCTCTATATATATATATATATATATATATATATATATATATATATATATATATATATATATATATATATATATATATATATATATATAGATATATAATATTTTTTTATTATTAAAGGGCCCCGGATGGCAACCCCCCCCTTTTTTTTATAAAAACATTAAAAAAAAATTTTTTAGGGGTCAGGAGGTCCCCAGGGGCCCGGAGGCCCCCAGAGCCTCGGATGGCAACCCCCCCTTTTTTAATTTTTTATATATATATATATATATATATATATATATATATATATATATATATATATATATATATATATATATATATAAAAATAAATAAAATATTTTTATTATTATTAAAGGGCCCCATGTGGCAACCCCCCCCTTTTTTTTTATTTATTTTTATAAATGTTTATTTTTTTTTTATTTTTTTTTTATTAAAGGGCCCAGAGGTTTCTTTTTTCTTTTTATTAAAGGGCCCAATTTCAGACGGCAGCACCCCCCCCCCCCCGGTTCTCTGCTCCAGGGGGCCATGCCTGAAGCTGTGTATGGGGCCCCAAAATTCCTGATGGCGGCCCTGACTGGCCCTACATAAACCAACAGCAGTCTTGAGTCCTGATTACGGCAGGTAGTTAACCCTTTGCTGGAGCAGGTAGTGCAATCGATTAATCCAGTGTTTCTCAATTCCAGTCCTCAGGCCCCCCCAACAGGTCAGGTTTTCAGGATTTCCCTCAGATGAAAAGGCTGTGGTGATTACTAAGGCAGTGAAACTGATCAAATCACCTGTGCAAAATAATGGAAATCCTGAAAACCTGACCTGTTGGGGGGGGCCTGAGGACTGGAATTGAGAAACACTGGATTAATCCCTGTAGTCAGAATTCAGTTTATTAACCCCATGCAGCGCTAACATGTGCAAGCAGTGAAACTTTTGACCTAAACAATAGTCTTTAGCCCTAATTACTACAAGCAGTTTATTTATTTATTATTTATTAACCCCTGCAGCCAGCATGGCCCTGGCAGTTAACCCTTTGCTGGGCATGCAGTGTCCTGTATTAACCCTTGCAGACAGAATTATGTGTATTAACCCCATGCAGTCCTATGATCTACAAGCAGTTAATTCTTTGCAGAAGCATGCACTGTACTGTATTACACCATGTAGTCCTACCATCAGCAAGCAGTTAACCCTTTGCTGAAGCATGCAGTGTCCTGTATTAACCCTTGCAGTCAGAATTCTGTCTATTAACCACATGCAGTCCTAACAGCTGCAAGCAGTTAACCCAGTGTTTCTCAACTCCAGTCCTCAAGGCACCCCAACGGGTCATGTTTTCGGGATTTCCCTCAGATGAAACGGCTTTGGTAATTACTAAGGCAGGGAAACTGATCAAATCACCCGTTCAAATAATGGGAAGCCTGAAAACATGGACCTGTTGGGGCGCCTTGAGGACTGGAGTTGAGAAACGCTGAGTTAACCCTTTGCAGAAGCATGCAGTGTCATGTATTAACCCTTGCAGCTAGAATACTGTGCATTAACCCTGTGCAGACCTAGGATCTTCAAGCAGTTAACCCTTAGCGGAACCTTGCACTGTACTGTATTAACCCCATGCAGTCCTAACAGCTGCAAGCAGTCAACCCAGTGTTTCTAAACTCCTGTCCTCAAGGCGCCCAGACAGGTCATGTTTTCAGGATTTCCCTCAGTTGAAATGGCTTTGGTGATTACTAATCACCTGTGCAAAATAATGGAAAGCCTGAAAACATGACTTGTTGGGGCGCCTTGAGGACTGGAGTTGAGAAACACTGAGTTAACCCTTTGCAAAAGCATGCAGCGTCCTGTATTAACCCTTGCAGTTAAAAGACTGTGTATTAACCCCATGCAGTCCTAACATCTGCAGTTAAACCTTTGCTGAAGCATGCACTGTATTAACCCCATGAAGTCCTGACATCAGCAAGTGGTTAACCCTTTGCTGAAGCATGCAGTGTCCTGTATTAACCCTTGCAGCCAGAATACTGTGCATTAACCCCATGCAGTCCTAGGATCAGAAAGCAGTTAACCCTTTTCGGAAGCATGCACTGTATTAACCCTTAGGTGAAGCATGGAGTGTCCTGTATTAACCCTTGCAGCCAGAATACTGTACATTAACCCCATGCAGTCCTAGGATCTGAAAGCAGTTAACCCTTTGCTGAAGCATGCAGTGTCCTGTATTAACCCTTGCAGTAAAAAAAATCTGTGTATCTGAAAAGCAGTTGACCGTTTGCTGAAGCATGCAGCATCCTGTATTAACCCCATGCAGTCCTAACATCTGCAGTTAAACCTTTGCTGAAGCATGCACTGTATTAACCCCATGAAGTCCTAAAATCAGCAAGTGGTTAACCCTTTGCTGAAGCATGCAGTATGTCCTGTATTAACCCTTGCAGCCAGAATACTGTGCATTAACCCCACGCCATCCTAACATCTGCAAGCAGTTAACCCTTAGGTGAAGCATGCACTGTACTGTATTAACCCCATGCACTCTTACCATCAGCAAGCAATTTATCCTTTGCTGAATCATGCCGTGTCCTGTATTAACCCTTGCAGCCAGAATACTGTGTATTACCCCCATGCAGTCCTAACATCTGCAAGCAGTTAACCCTTTGCTGAAGCATGCACTGTATTAACCCTTAGGTGAAGCATGGAGTGTCCTGTATTAACCCTTGCAGCCAGAATACTGTACATTAACCCCATGCAGTCCTAGGATCTGCAAGCATTTAACCCTTTGCTGGAGCATGCACTGTATTAACCCTTAGGTAAAGCATGGAGTGTCCTGTATTAACCCTTGCAGCCAGAATACTGTGTATTACCCCCATGCAGTCCTAGAATCTGCAAGCAGTTAACCCTTTCCTGGAGCATGCACTGTATTAACCCATAGGTGAAGCATGGAGTGTCCTGTATTAACCCTTGCAGCCAAAATACTGTACATTAGCCCCATGCAGTCCTAGGATCTGCAGTTAACCCTTTGCTGAAGCATGCACTGTATTAACCCTTAGGTAAAGCATGGAGTGTCCTGTATTAACCCTTGCAGCCAGAATACTGTACATTAGCCCCATGCAGTCCTAGGATCTGCAAGCAGTTAACCATTTGCTGAAGCATGCACTGTATTAACCCTTAGGTGAAGCATGGAGTGTCCTGTATTAACCCTTGCAGCCAGAATACTGTACATTAACCCCATGCAGTCCTAGGATCTGCAAGCAGTTAACCCTTTGCTGAAGCATGCACTGTATTAACCCTTAGGTAAAGCATGGAGTGTCCTGTATTAACCCTTAGGTGAAGCATGGAGTGTCCTGTATTAACCCTTGCAGCCAGAATACTGTACATTAACCCCATGCAGTCCTAGGATCTGCAAGCAGTTAACCCTTTCCTGGAGCATGCATTGCCTTGGAGATGCTCCCCAGTCTGCAGCTCAGCCTGCAATCCCTGCTTTGCCTCCATCACTGAGTGTCTCCCTTGTGTCTGTATAGAAAAGAGCTGAATGCTATTGTAATGTTGTGTGATCATCACCCAGGGCCCCTCCTCTGCCCCCTCCTCCCCCATCTCCCCGGATCTCAGGGACTCTCCCAGTCTCAGCCAGCAGCAGTCCAGGCTCTCCAATCCCCATCAAGGTGTGATTGACAGCTGAGGATAAGGCACCCATCAGCTGTGCATGCAGAGGAGGAGGAGGGGGCCCCCAGGAGGGGAGGGTGAGGCATTGCATTGGTTGCATGGATCCCTGTGATGACAGCCAGCTCCATCCTTGTCATGCACAGCCCCATCCTCTGACAGCTCTCTGCATGGCACCATCAACAAAAATATGCAAATCAGCGGCTGTGTGAGAGGTGAGCCTGGGAGAGCCACAATGGGCCACTCCCTGACGTGAGATCGGGGGGCCCCTCCGGGAGGTGCGCTCATCGCTCCTCGGATTCGGATGCTGATGCTGCAGGGGGATCATGTAATTGTCGGGCGGTCGGGGCGGATCATGGCATTGGGCTTTCTCCGGGCTCCCCCCCAGCGAAGAGGAAGATGGGGCTGAAGAGCAAGAACTCCGAGGGCCAGCCTAAGGATGGCGAGGGGAAGGTGGCTCTAGGGGCCCCGGATCTGGAGCCCAGCTCCCTGGGGGCCGGCCTGGACAAGGATGGGACTCTGCTGCTGGTGGGAGCCGGCAAGAGGAACACCCAGAGCATCGGACTGCTGGCCAAAACCCCCCTCAACTACCCGAGACCGGCCAAGAGGAACAACGCCAAGTACCGCAGGGTGCAGACCCTCATCTATGATGCCCTGGAGAGACCCCGGGGGTGGGCACTGCTCTACCATGCCTTCGTGTGAGTACCCACCCCTTCCTTCCCATCTATAGTGTATATCTTATGTCTAAATATTTATCTATACCCCGCTATATGATACAATGTATCTCTTTATCCCTTTATAATATACAATGTGTACAAATATCCCATGATAATAATATACATTGTACATCTCGTTATATTATACATCGGATCAGATGGTCTATATCTATCTATCTATCTATCTATCTGTCTGTCTGTCTGTCTGTCTGTCTGTCTATCTATCTATCTATCTATCTATCTATCTATCTATCTTCATTGATCAATAGATCTATCTAGCTACTATATCTGACTAATCAATTTCCTATCTACCTAGTGCAGATATCTATCTATCTATCTATCTATCTATATTGATCAATAGATCTATCTATCTAATCAAGTACCTATCTGCATTTTCTATCTATCTATCTATCTATCTATCTATCTATCTATCTATCTATCTATCTATCTATCTATCTATCTATCTATCTACATTGATCAATAAATCTATCTAGCTACAGTATCTATCTAATCAATTGCCCATCTACCTGTTCTAGCTACCTATCTACCATCTACATGTTATCTATCTAGCTATATCCATTGATTAATAGATCTTTCTAGCTACAGTATCTGTCTAATCAATTACCTATCTACCTATTGCATATAATTAATCTAGTCACCTATTTATTTATCTATCTATCTATCTATCTATCTATCTATCTAATCAAGTACATATCTGCATTTTCTATCTATCTATCTATCTATCTATCTATCTATCTATCTATCTATATCCATTGATCAATAGATCTATCTAGCTACTATATCTGAATAATCAATTTCCTATCTACCTAGTGCAGATACCTATCTACCATCTACATGTCATCTATCTATCTATCTATCTATCTATCTATCTATCTATCTATCTATCTATCTATCTATCTATCTACATTGATCAATAAATCTATCTAGCTACAGTATCTATCTAATCAATTACCCATCTACCTGTTCTAGCCACCTATCTACCATCTACATGTTATCTATCTAGCTATATCCATTGATCAATAGATCTTTCTAGCTACAGTATCCGTCTATCTATTCCATATAATTAGTCTAGCCACCTATCTACCATCTACTTGTCATCTATCTATCTATCTATCTATCTATCTATCTATATCCATTGATCAATAGATCTATTCTAGTTACAGTATCTGACTAATCAATTCCCTATCTACATAGTGTAGATACCTATCTACCATTTCCATGTCATCTATCTATTTAATCAATTATCTATCTATCTATCTATCTATCTATCTATCTATCTATCTATCTATCTATCTACATTAATCAATAAATCTATCTAGCTACAGTATCTATATAACCAATTACCCATCTAACTGTTCTAGCCACCTAGCTACCATCTACATGTTATCTATCTATCTATCTATCTATCTATCTAGTTATCTATATTTATCCATTGATCAATAGATCTTTCCAGCTACAGTATCCGTCTAATCAACTACCTATCGACCTATTGCATATAATTAGTCTAGCCACCTATCTACCATCTACTTGTCATCTATCTATCTATCTATCTATCTATCTGTCTGTCTGTCTATCTATCTATCTATCTATCTGTCTATCTGTCTATCTAATTTAATTTGTCTAGCTGCCTATATGACATCTACTATCTATCTATCTATCTATCTGTATCAATTGATCAATAGATCTTTCTAGCTATAGTATCTGTCCAATCAATTACCTATCTACTTATTTCCATCTTATGGCCATCTATCTACCATCTACATGTCATCCATCTATCTATCTATCTATCTATCTATCTATCTATCTATCTATCTATCTATCTATCTATCTATCTATCTATCTCATATAATTAGTAAAGTTACCAATCCACCATCTACTTGTCATCTATCTATTCTCTCACATGCATATTACAGCCTTTACAGAACACACACTTAGTAGGTACTATAACTGATATGTTTTTCTGTTGCTTGCATTTGTCGGGTATAACCAGTTGGTGGTGATCAACAGTTCATAGTGTTTACGTGACTTCTTGTGGGCTCAACATATAGAAGTAATACTGTATATGGGGGTATGCATATGTATGAGTTCTAATGTATGCTCAGCATATAGGAGTAACGTTTTGTGTATTAAGGGATGACAGTCACTGAAGGAACTGTGTACAAGAGCAGTGTATAGGCCTCCTATGTGATTACTCACTACATAAAATCACTTGTTTACTGTGTACCAGTTGGGCGCTAGATAGAAGTGACCCATGTCCATATCTATGCGACAGCTGGAGGGATCCTGACACCCATCTGACCACATCAAATTTAAATGGGCCCCTAGGTTCAAGAGGGCCTTGCGTGCAATATGAAAAAAAAATACAGTGTGTATATATATATATATATATATATATATATATGTATATTGACTTTTGGTAAAACAAAATAAGTAGTGAAATGATCAAATATGTGGTGTGTAAATTGGCATATTGCTTTTTGAAACTCTTAATGTGGAGATATCCTTTGACAATATGTGCTATATGTTCAGGTACCAGTGTTTTTTTGATTTTGTGAGATTTTTTAATGTCCTTACTAGAATTTAAAAGATTGATCGTGTTCCATCTTTGGATCTGGTGTGTCCCTATCTCCAAATGTGAAAACACAAGGATATAGGGAAGTCACCAAAACCTGAAAGAAGGTCGGATATTATTGTATCCATAGAGGGACCAATATTTGGGTATTTGGTCTAATGTTCTTTATTGGTTTTACAGATGTTCTTGTATCCATAGAGGGACTCCCATTTGGGTATTTGGTGTAATGTTCTTTATGGGTTCTACAGATGATCTCGTATCCATAGAGGAACTTAATATGGGCTTTGGTGTAATGTTCTTCATGGGTTCTGCAAATGTTCTTGTATCCATAGAGGGACTCCCATTTGGGCTTTGGTGTAATGTTCTTCATGGGTTCTGTAGATATTCATGTGTCCATAGAGTGACTCCCATTTGGGCTTTGGTGTAATGTTCTTCATGGGTTCTGTAGATATTCATGTGTCCATAGAGGGACTCCCATTTGGGTAATTGGTGTAATGTTCTTCATGGGTTCTACAGATAATCTCGTATCCATAGAGGAACTTAATATGGGCTTTGGTGTAATGTTCTTCATGGGTTCTGTAGATATTCATGCATCCATATAGTGACTCCCATTTGGGTATTTGGTGTAATGTTCTTCATGGGTTCTGCAAATGTTCTTGTATCCATAGAGGGACTTCATTTGGGATTTGGTGTAATGTTCTTCATGGGTTCTGTAGATATTCATGTATCCATAGACGGACTCCCATTTGGGTAATTGGTGTAATGTTCTTCATGGGTTCTACAGATGTTCTCGTATCCATAGAGGAACTTAATATGGTCTTTGGTGTAATGTTCTTCATGGGTTCTGTATATTCTCTTGTATCCATAGAGTGACTCCCATTTTGGTATTTGGTGTAATGTTCTTCATGGGTTCTACAGATGATCTTGTATCCATAGAGGAACTTAATATGGGCTTTGGTGTAATGTTCTTCATGGGTTCTGTAGATATTCATGTATCCATAGAGTGACTCCCATTTGGGTATTTGGTGTAATGTTCTTCATGGGTTCTACAGATGTTCTCATATCCATAGAGGAACTTAATATGGGCTTTGGTGTAATGTTCTTCATGGGTTCTGTATATTCTCTTGTATCCATAGAGGGACTCCCATTTGGGTATTTGGTGTAATGTTCTTCATGGGTTCTACAGATGTTCTTGTATCCATAGAAGGACTTCATATGGGCTTTGGTGTATTCTTCTTCATGGATTCTTCAGATGTTCTCGTATCCATAGAGCAGTGATGGCAAACGTTGGCACCCAAGATGTTTTGGAACTACATTTCTCATGATGCTCATGCACTCTGCAGTGTAGTTGAGCATCATGGGAAATGTAGTTACAAAACATCTGGGGTGCCAAGGTTCGCCATCACTGCTATAGATGGACTTTATTTGGGCTTTAGTCTAATGTTCTTTATTGGTTCTGCAGATGTTGTATCCATAGAGGGACTTTATTTGGGCTTTTGGTATAATGTTTTTCATTGGTTCTGTAGATGTTCTTGTATTCACAGAGGGACTTTGGTATAATGTATATCATGGATTCTGCAGACATTTGGTCTCATCCTATATTAGGACATCTTTGCATAGGGGTGCTGGAAGGATTAAAGTGGGCCCCCATCTACACACGCATTGCCTCATAGTTATTCTCATTCTAAGGCTCCATGCACACTGAAGCTGATAAACTGTAGTTTATTGGCGTTTTGGCATTTTTTTTTTAAAGCCCATAAACTGAGCTCTATGTTAGCCTATGTGCCCGTGTACACCTGGGCGTTTTTTAGTGTTAATGAGCTCTGGAGTTTATTGGTATTTTTCTGAACGCCCAAAATTTGCATTCAAAGAAACGCAGAAAAACGTTCAAAAACGCACATAAACGCTCAAAAACGCAAAAAAAAAACTGGCGCCAGCGTTTCTTTATCCATTGAAAAAAAAAAAGCTACACTGAAAAACGCTGATTAAAGCTATAGCAAAAACGCTAAAAAACTTTGAAAGGTTCCCTGCAAAGCTACTGGCGTTTTTTTATAGCTTTTTTTTGCTTCAGTGAGCATGGATGCTGTATTTATTGTATCTGCTTCCTTTCCTCCACTTGAAGAATCTTAGGTGGCCTTTTTTTTTTAGTTCATTCAAATAAAAAATACTGATATTATCGTAATGCAACCAATCCTATTCAAGTTTTCATTCTTCAACTCTCATGTCCGCTGCAGGTTTTAGTTCAATTGGTTTCCATGGACCAACACTGTTCTCTTTTTAGACATGCACAAGTAACGAGTCCATCTTTAGCAAAGCAATTTTATAAAACATGCTCTTCTTTAGCCAGATTCACAAATAGTTACGCCGGCGTATCAGTAGATACGCTGGCGTAACTCGGAATCTAAGCCGTCGTATGTTTAAGTGTATGCTCAAACTGAGATACACTTAAACCTAGCTAAGATACGACGGCCTGCGCCGTTTTCACGAACGTACGTGCGCCCGTCGCAGTAAAGATACGCCGTTTCCGTAAGAGTTACACCGCGTAAAGATAAATCTGCCCCCTAGGTGGCGTAGCCAATGTTAAGTATGGCCGTCGTTCCCGCATCGAAATTTGAAATGTTTACGTTGTTTGCGTAAGTCGTCCGTGAATGGGGCTGGACGTAATTTACATTCACGTCGAAACCAATACGTCCTTGCGGCGTACTTTGGAGCAATGCACACTGGGATATGTACACGGACGGCGCATGCGCCGTTCGTAAAAAACATCAATCACGTCGGGTCACCAATCATTTCCATAAAACACGCCCCCCCCAACCTCATTTGAATTAGGCGCGCTTATGCCGGCCCCATTTACGTTATGCCGCCGTAAGTTAGGAGGCAAGTGCTTTGTGAATACAGCACTTGCCTCTCTGACTTAAGGCGGCGTAGCGTAAATATGATACGCTACGCCGCCTTAAAGATGCGGCGCCCTACCTGAATCTGGCTACTTGTCTGTAACAACCAACCAGGTACAAATTCATAGTCTTCCCAGCAGTGGAAAACTGGAAGGCAAAATGCGATTGGTTGCTCTAGCCATCTTGATACTGCACCATTGTAATGCAAAGGGTTGGTGGACCTCATTTTCTGAAGCATCGTTTATAAACGTTGGTACAAAAATACACAAATTGTGTGGCCAGTGTGCCCTTTGAAATGCCCATGATACAACTGTCATTAGACATTATAGATCACAGGCAAAATGCACAGAGCCAATTAGAGAGGCTCTGTGCCTTGTGATCGCTGTGAACTGGTCACAAGTACACAAAAAAAAGGCAACACAGCCCTCCCCTTCTGATTGGTTCTCTTCTGATTAGTCCTTTGTAGGTAACGCTACTTCCACTGATCACCAACGAAAGTGGGACGTATTAACTACAACTAAACAGCATAGTGACCAGAAAGAGGACATACAAAGCAGTAAAGGGGATATATTGGCAATAAAAGAGGAACATTAACTACCAGCAGTTATGGGGCACAAACCACTGATCGCCAACAATTTGAAGGACACACACCATTGACCACCAACATTTAAAGGGACATTAATTCCTGACGGCTATCATAGGGGGAACACTGGCTCCCGTCCACTGGAATTTGCAAGCTGTTCTGTGCATTACATAATCCTGACTTCTGCACTCTACATGCTATATTATAAATTAAACAAATTCAGAGGGGCATTTCAGGGCCTCACACATTTATTGTGAACACTGGCCATTTAAAAAAAATATTTAGCCCTTTTCCTTTATATAATAAGAAATAATAATAAAAAAAAAGGTTATTAACCACTTCAGCCCCGAGCCGTTTTTTCAGACTCTTTGGGCCAGATTCAGGTACAAATGCGGCGGCGTAACGTATCGTCTTTACGTTACACCGCCGCAAGTTTTCAGCGCAAGTGCCCGATTCACCAAGCACTTGCGTGTAAACTTTCGGCCGCGTAGCGTAAAGCCGTCCGGCGCAAGCCCGCCTAATTTAAATGGGGCATGTACCATTTAAACTAGGCGCGTTCCCGCGCCGAATGTTCTGCACATGCTCCGTTTAAAAATTTCCCGCCGTGCTTTGCGCGAAATTACGGCGCCCCGATGTGTTTGTGAATGGCGACGTGCGTAACATACTTACGCCAAAAAAATATATATTTAATTTGACGCGGGAACGACGACCATACTTTAACATGGATGGTCTAATGTTAAGCCATCTAAATAGGACTCGTAACTTTGCGGCGGGAAAAACCAACTTGCGACGACGTAACGAACGCGCGTACCTTCGTGGATCGCCCTGAAAGCTAATTTGCATACCCGACGCTGGAAAACGACGCAAACTCCATCCAGCGGCGGCCGAGGGTATTGCATCCTAAGATCCGACGGTGTAAGTCAATTACACCTGTCGGATCTTAGGGCTATCTATGCGGAACTGATTCTATGAATCAGCCGCATAGATACTCTGAGAGATACGACGGCGTATCAGGAGATACGCCGTCGTATCTCTTTTGTGAATCTGGCCCTTTGTTTGCAAGTTAAAAACAATTTTTTTTCTAGTAAATTACTTAGGACCCCCAAACATATATATATATATATATATATATATATATATATATATATATATTTTCTAATACCCTAGAGAATAAAATGGCAGTCATTGCAATACTTTTTGTCACACCGTATTTGCGCAGCGGTCTTACAAGCGCACTTTTTGTTGAAAAAAAAAACACATTTTTTCAATAAAAAAAATAAGACAACAGTAAAGTTAGCCCAAATTTTTTTATATTGTGAAAGATAATATTATGCTGAGTAAATTGATACCCAACATGTCACGCTTAAAATTTACGCCCGCTCGTGGAATGGCGTCAAATTTTAACCCTTAAAAATCTCCATAGGCAACGTTTACAAATTCTATAAGTTGCATGTTTTGAGTTACAGAGAAGGGCTAGGCCTAGAATTATTGCTCTCGTTGTAACGATCACGGCGATACCTCACATGTGTGATTTAAACACCGTTTTTATATGCGGGCGCTGCTCACGTATGCGTTCGCTTCTGCACGTGAGCTTGACGGGGCGGAGCCCCTTAAAAAAATATATATATATTTATTTTACTTGATTTTATTTATTTTTACACTGTTTTAAAAAATAAATAAAATAAAAAGTGTAACTTTTATTCCTATTACAAGGAATGTAAACATCCATTGTAATAGAAAAAAGCATGACAGGTCCTTAAATATAAGATCTGCGGTCAAAAAGACTAAGGCCCCTTTCAGACGTCTGCTCCGCCTGTCCGTTATTACAAGTCCGTTAACGGACTTGTAATACATCCCTATGGGATCGCGTCCGTTAGCGGATGGAGCATCCGCTAGCGTCCGCGTCCGTCGGGATCCGGTTTTCGGACGGAAGAAAACCCTATTTTTCTTCCGTCCGGCGGAACGGAACTGATGCAGACGGACAGACGGTCCGTCTGCATCCGGTTCCCCATAGGGCAGAGCGGAGCTGAGACAGGGCGGTCCCTGCACTGTGTGCGGGGACCGCCCTATCCGCCGACAGCTGAGCGGGGATCCCCGCTGAGCAGACGGAGACACACGGAGCGAACCCAGAAACGGTCCGCTCCGTGTGACAGAGCCCTAAAATGCAATACAAATGCCCTATCCTAATGCAGAGAATGCAAAAAAAAAAAACTTCTGCCTTTACAGCCACTTTAATGCCACTTTAAGTAAAGTCTATTCTTGCTCCGGGGTCAGTGATGGAAGCCAGAGGATCATTATGGCAGCCAGCAATGTAATATGATTTATAATAAACCTCTGGCTCTCTATTCTGCAAATAAAGTGAGATGGTCTGACATTATTGTTGAGGTGTGACATTGAGGGGAGTGTGGAGCTGTGTGTACATCCTGTGTACCTCCTGTGTACATGGCCAGAGTGGTTGGGGGGGGGGGGGGGTGACATATATGTGTCTGTACCAGGTTGATGAGTTCATCTCTGGGATGCTGAGGATGAGCCAGGAACTGCGTGTGATTGGCTGCCTCCTCCTCCTCCGTGTGTGTCTGATCTTCTTCATACTGTATGCCGAGGAGATCTATAGAGGGAGCAGCATCACCTGTTACCATGGAAACCCTGGAAGGTGTTATTTCAGATTTTCTTCAGGTTATAATTAGCAAGTAAATAATAAATGTAAATATATGCATCTATCTATCTATCTATCTATCTATCTATCTATCTATCTATCTATCTATCTATCTATCTATCTATCTATTTATCTATCTATTGATTTATATCTATCTAATGATCCATTTCTTTTTATCAATCTATCGGGTACTGTATCTATCCATTTCTATATATCTATATTTTGTGATCTATCTACTCACTGTATCTGTCTATTGACCTATTTATATTGTTTTATTTATCTTCAGTGCCGTGAAAAAGTATTTGCCCCTTTCCTGATTTTATTTTTTTTGCATATTTGCCACATTTAAATGATTCAGATCATCAAACACATTTTAGTATTACACAAAGATAACACAAGTAAATACAAAGGGCCAGATTCATGTAGATCAGCGGATCTTTAGATCCGCGTAATCTACGTGTTTTACGATCCGCCGGTGCAATTTAGCGAGGCTAGTGCTGTATTCACAAAGCACTTACCTCGCAAATTGCACCGTCGGATCGTAACTCCCCCGGCGGAATGCAAATTCCGCGGCTAGGGGGAGTGTACAATTTAAATCAGGCGCGATCCCGCGCCGATTTAACTGCGCAAGCGCAGCCGGTGAAATTTCCCAGTGCGCGTGCTCCAAATGACGTCGCTAGGACGTCATTGTTTGCGGCGGCTACGTCAATTGCGGCCATCCGTATTCCCGATCGACATACGCAAACGACGTAAAAATGTGAATCTCGGCGCGGGAACGACGGCCATACTTAACATTAGCTACCCCTCATATAGCAGGGGTAACTATCCGCCGGAAAAAGCCGAACACAAACGACGTTAAAAAAAAGCGACGGGCGTACAGACTTGAATCGGCGGTTCTCCTCATTTGCATATCCGACGCGTAAAAAAAAAAGCGACGACACCTAGCGGCCGGCGGAAGATTGCAGCCTAAGATTCGACTGGTGTAAGTCACTTACACCAGTCTGATCTAAGGGAGATCTATGCGGAACTGATTCTATGAATCAGCCTCATAGATCCGACCGGCTGGACTGAGAGGTACAACAGCGGATCAGGAGATCCGCCGTCGTATCTCTTTGATGAATCTGCCCCCAGATGTAGATTTTAAATGATGATTTCATTACTTAAAGAGGTTGTAAACCGCTAAAAAATAAATAAAATAAAAAAACGCTGCAAGACAAAGGCATAATGTGCTAGTATGCATTGCATATTAGCTCACTATGAAATACTTACCTTAGAACGATGTCCTGGATCGGTATCGGCCCTCCGAGCACCGTGAACATCCACCGGAGTTTCTTCTGGATTTGCGGCTCCGGTGCTGTGATTGGCCGGCGTCACAATGACATCACTCCCACACATGCGCAAGGGAACCGCCGATCCTGGCACAACTACTGAAGGCACCAGTGGCCCGCTTCTTCGGGGCGCATGTGCGATGACGTCAGCAGCAGCGTATATACTGAATATCTCCTAAACAGTGTTTATGAGATATTCACAGTACCTGCCTAACCTTACTATAAGGAAAAAGTAATTCCCCCTCCGTTGCTAAATCATGAATGAACTGTGATTATTTTTTTGGAAAACTGAGAAAACTTTGCTTGTCACGCCAGGCCTGATTACTGCCAGGTGAATCATCATTGTGCTCTTGGAGTGATTTTTGTAGGCCGGCCACTCCTGCGAAGGTTCTCCACGTTACAAATTTTCTTTCATTTGTAGATAATGGCTCTCACCGTGGTTCCCTGAAGTCCCAAAGCCTTAGAAATGGCCTTGTAACCCTTTCCAAACTGATACATATCAATGACTTTGTTTCTCATCTGTTCTTCAATTTCTTCAGATGGCGGCTTAATGTGTTTCTTCACAATCCTATGTCCGCCATACCGGTTTCATCACAAATGACATCATCATGTCATTTGTGACGAAAGGTGTCCCTGATGATGTCATTTGTGACGAAACCGGTAGGGCGGACCTGGATACTAAGCATATGCAAAGGAATGTCGGCCATCTTTGATGCTGGAATTCCTTGGTGCTGTACCATGTGATATGCTGCGTTACTTCTATACATTTGTAAGTGCTTAGACGTAATAAATTCCCTTTTATGGGTGATTTTATGCTATGTGGCGTGTCTATTTTACAAATGCGCATCGGTCCTGCTAAGTTAATTCCCAGTGGTGTAGCGGTTCCCTGCATGTTGTGGATTTATATGGTGGCAATTGACAGCAAAATTCCTGGGCCCGGATTCAGAAACAACTTACGACGGCGTATCTCCAGATACGCCGTCGTAAGTTTGAATCCGGGCCGTCGTATCTTGGCGCCTGATTCAAAGAATCAGATACACCAGAATTTGTCTAAGATACGACTGACGTAAGTCTCTTACACCGTCGTATCTTAGGTGCATATTTCCCCTGGCCGCTAGGGGCGCTTCCGTATATTTCCACGTTGAATATGCAAATGAGGTAGATACACCGATTCAGAAACGTACTTGCGCCCGTCGGATTTAGCTACGCCGTTTACGTAAGGCGTCGGTCTGGCGTAACTTTACCCCTCATAAAGCAGGGGTAAGTCATGTTAGGTATGGACGTCGGAAAACTTCGGAACAGCGTCGTATTTTACGTCGTTTGCGTAAGTCGTACGTGAATAGGGCTGTGCGTAAGTTACGTTCACGTCGAAAGCATTGAGTATTTGCGACGTGATCCTGAGCATGCGCACTAGGATACGTCCACGGACGGAGCATGCGCCGTTCGTTCGGCCCCTCATTTGCATGGGGTCACGGTTCATTTTAATAAAACACACCCACTGCCAACCTACTTTGAATTACGCGGGTTTACGCCGGCCCATATACACTATGCTGCCGTAACTTAGGACGCAAGTTGTTTCTGAATACGGTACCTGCCTCTCTAAGTTACGGCGGCGTAGTGTATATGGAGGCTGGAGAGAGCGCCTTTTCCCCGGGGGAATGTCACTATGCGCATGTGACCACCCTTATATGGTTATTTGGTAAGCCTTGTATGTGACCAATGACACCTGGGAGACCTTACATGTGTTTGATGGTGACAACCTGAGGAGCTCATCTTATTTTCTCATCACGGCTTGTGGGACTCTTTTTATTCTGTCCTAGTGTATTTTCTGCTGTATATGCCTTTATATTAAAGTGGTTGTAAAGCCTTAAGGTTTTTCACCTGCATGCATTCTATGCATGTAGGTGAAAAACCTTCTGTGCTGCAGCTCAATCTGATATCTAATCCAGCGTTGTGCACGAGCGCAGCTGCTCCAGCCGCGGTCTCTCTCCTCATTGGTCAGATTGATAGCAGCAGGAGCCATTTGCTCCCGCTGCTGTCAAGCAAAAGCTGTGACACGGGAGTGGGGGGGGGCGTACTGAGTTCCACTGTCTGTGTCAATGGGCGCTGCAGCGGGACTCGCGGGTGAGCCCGCATGGATGCCCCTATGGAAAGCGGCTTTCTGTAGGGGCACCCAATGAAGAGGAGGGGCCTGGAGCACCGGTGGGGGACCCCAGAAGAGGAGGATTGGGCTGCTCTGTGCAAAACCTATACAAATGTAAGGCTTACAACCACTTGAATTCCTGGATTTAAAGTGTTACTAAACCCACAACAGTAAAATGAGTCTGTATATGCAGAATATCATGCTTGTTATACTCACTGTGAAATTTAAGGGGTTAATCATCTGCATTGTGTATAAAGCCTGTTTTTTCCTGTATGCACAGATCCTCCCCCTCCTGCACTGTCTATCTATCTAGGGAAGGCCAGCTAACAGGCAGGGTAGACGACCTGCACATGCTCAGTTGTGTATTTTATGCTGGAGAGAACATTTACTTGTTCTCAGAGCTAGCCAGGTCACATGATATTGACATCACACATGTGGGTGTGTATACAGGCTGTAGTGAAAATCTCCTCCTACCTGAATTCTCAGCACTGGAGAAACTGTGCAGTTTATTACTGACAGATCATCCAAAAAGATATATAGTTGCAATATTTTAATGTAAAAAGAAGATTTATAATATGTGGGCACTGTGACGGGTTATGAACTATTTTCACATTACTGGGTTTAGTGGGGGGAAAGGCCTATGGTCACACCTCCCTGAATGCATCTGATGTTTTCTGATCTTGGATGCTGCAGGGTTCGGTCTGGTTAGTACTTGGATGGGAGACATTGTGGGTGAGATCTTGGTGATGCATAGGATTTTTTTTCATTATATTTATTTTTATCATTTTGGTTTTGAGTTTGTGAGCGCTGCACTTATTATATACCTATATCTGTTGTGGCAAGTATCTAGGCCAGGGGTGTCCAAACTTTTTTCAAAGAGGGCCACATTTGATGAAGTGAACATGCTCAAGGGCCGACCATTCTGCCTGACATTCTTTGAACCATTAAAATTTGATCTAAGTGTGTTCGTCTGAGCACTAATACACTGCCCAACAAGAATTCTCTTGCCTTTGTGGCTGTGTGTGGTGAAGAGATGAGCTTGGGCGTGTTATTTGGATATACTGTATATATTTCTTTTTTGGCCCCAACGAATCCCCGAGCACTGATCAGGACTAAGGATGAGCTTGGGCGGGTTATTTGGACATACCGTATTTATCAGAGTATAACACGCACAGGCTTATCATTGCCATGAATGCAGCCTCACCATTGCCATGAATGCAGCCTCACCATTGCCATGAATGCAGCCTGATCGATGCCCAACTGCAGCCTCAGAGGGGACAATTGCCGTCGGATTACAAACAGGAGAATTTCTTGTTTGCTCTGTGGCCTCTTTAATACAAAGTCCCGCCTCCTATGATAAACAGAACAGTCATCCAATGGCATCCCAGGCAACGGGACTTCCTATTACAGACGCCATCAAGTAAACAGGAGATTCTCTTCATGTAATCTGATGGCGCTCGTCCTGTCCCCTCCGAGGCAGCTCCGATAAATACAGTATATATCTTTTGTGGCCCCCAGGGCACATGTCAGGCTGCGATGGCTATATATTTCCAAATCCCCAGGGGGCCATATTAAATCACCAGGGGGGCCGCAATTGGCCATGCCTGATCTAGGCCATCTATGGTGTCAGCAGCTAATAAATGCATAGATTCACCAGAGCACAGATATTTCACTTCTACTTTCAATCGTTCCTCATAGCTGAGCTCCTCCATTCCTCTTATCAGTTTGGTTGCCCTTCTCCGCACTTTCTCCAGTTCCCCAATATCCTTTTTGAGAACTGCTGCCCAAAACTAAACTGCATATTCCAGATGAGGTCTTACTAATGATTTGTACAGGGGGGCAAAATTATATCTCTCTCTCTGGAGTCCATACCTCTCCTAATACAAGAAAGGACTTTGCTCGCTTTGGAAACCGCAGCTTGGCATTGCATGTTATTATTAAGCTTATTATTTACCAGAACCCCCAGATCCTTCTCCACCATTGATTCCCCCAGTCGTACTCCCCCTAGTATGTATGATATGACACCAGGGGCGGACTGACCATTTGGGCACTGCCCGAGGGCCCCATGCCACTAGGGGGCCCCATCAGGGTTGCCTCAGTAAAAGCAGGGACAATATGTAAAAATCTGTGTTTTTCTTTTTAAATCCCAAGATTTCAGCTGTCCCGCCTCTCCAGTACCTTTTCAGTGTGTGTATACTGTATGTGTGTGTATACTGTTTGGCCCCATAATCTATTGCCTGGGGGCCCCATAATCTCCTATTGCGCGGGGGCCCTATAATCTCCTATTGCCAGGGGCCCCATAATCTCCTATTGCCCGGGGGCCCCACGAGTTCTCAGTCCGCCCCTGTATGGCACATGCATATTCTTAGCCCCCAAGTCCATAACTTTACATTCATCAAAATATAACCTAATTTGCCACATAGTCGCCCAAATAAACAAAGCATTGAGGTCGGCTTATAAATTGGAGACATCCTGTAAGGACGTTATTCCACTGCATAACTTGGTATCATCTGCAAAGACTTAACCACTTAAGTCCCGGACCAAAATGCAGCTAAAGGACCTTGCCCCTTTTTGCGATTCGGCACTGCGTCGCTTTAACTGACAATTGCGCGGTCGTGCGACGTGGCTCCCAAACAAAATTGGCGTCCCCATTTTGACAGGGGAGAAGAGAGAGATCTGCTGTTCCTAGTGATCAGGAACAGCGATCTCTCGAAACTTTCTGTCAGTCCCTAACCCCTACAGTTAAAAATACCTCCCAGATAATACATTTAAGCCCTTGATCACCACTACTGTTAACCACTTCCCTGCCAGTGACATTTATACAGTAAACATTTTTATAGCACTGATCGCTGTATAAATGTCAATTTTTCCAAAAAAGTGTCAAAAGTGTCTGATCTGTCTGCCACAATGTCGCAGTCCCGCTAAAAATCGCTTATCACTGCCATTACTAGTAAAAAAAAAAATAATAATGAAAATACCATAAATCTATTACCTATTTTGTAGACATTTGCCGAACCAATCAATATACGCTTATTGCGATTTTTATAGAAGAATACATATTGGCCTAAACTGATGAAGAAATTCTCGCTTTTTTTTTGTTTATAGCGCAAAACATAAAAACCGCAGATGTGATCAAATACCACCAAAAGAAAGCTTTATTTGTGGGGAAAAAAGGACATCAATTTTGTTTGGTTACAGCATCGCACGACTGCGCAATTGTCTTAAAGCGACGCAGTGGCGTATCGCAAAAAATGGCCTGGTCATTAACCACTAGAGGCCCGTGCTATAGCCGAATTACCCCCCAATTGCCCAGAGGACATCAATGGACGTCCTCTTTGCACGCGCCCCCCGTCTCACTGAGACTCCTCAGATGATCACAGATCTGAGTAAGGGGCTGGTCCCGGCTCCTTACCACGTGATCAGCTGTCAGCCAATGACAGCTGATCACGTGATCTAAACAATACTCGGTAATCGTTGGCTTTTTTTTCAGTGCAAGGAGAAAAAAAAAACGATTCTGGCTTCTGCATTGGGGAAATCGGTCCCCAGTGGAAGAGGCACATCAGCATCATTGGTGCACACCAGTGACCCCTGCCAGTGCCACCTGTCAGTGACCACCAGTGCCACCTGTCAGTGCCCGCGGTGACCACCAGTGCCACCTGTCAGTGCAAATCAGTACCACCTATCAGTGCCCATCACTGCCACCTATCAATGCCCACCAGTGGTGCCAGTCAGTGCCTCATCAGTGCCACCTACCAGTGCTGCATATCAGTCTCGTCTACCAGTGCTGATCAGTGCCCATCACTGCCACCTATCAGGGCCAACTATCAATGCCACCTATTAGTTCCAATTCTCAGTGCCCACCAGTGCCACCTATAAAAGCCCTTCAGTGCCACCTCTCAGTGCCACCCATCGGTGCCCATCAGTGCAGCCCCATCAGTGTACATCAATGAAGGAGAAAAATTACCCGTTTGCAAAATGTTATAACAAAATATAAAGCAGTTTTGTGTTTTTTATTTTTTTTTAACAAAAAATAAAAACCACAGAGGTGATGAAATGCCACCAAAAGAAAACTCTATTTGTGGGGAAAAAAATGATTAAAATGTAATTTGGGTACAGTGTTGTATGACCGCGCAATTCTCACTCAAAGAGTGAGAGCGGTGAAAATTGGTCTGGGCAGGAGGGGGGTTTAAGTGCCCAGTAAGCAAGTGGTTAAGGGGGCAAATCTTCGGGTCCTTAACTGGTTAAAAAAAAATGTTTTCTAGCAAAAGCTCATATGTGGTGCTTTACTAAACTCTCCAATATCTTCCCACACCTCTGATATAATCTCCCTGCGTTGGATGTTGGCATGAACAAGGCCTGAGTGGTATCACAGAACCCTAACCATGTTGTCCAGGGCGGCTATCAGATGTAACTCTCCATTATATTTTTTGTGTAACAAATCATTTCTGATACATGATACTATCAGCTGAGATTGGATTTACTATGGCGTACATCCACAGACACAATGTATCGGGTTTCCTTTAGTCACTAATTGTCAACCTGAATCTTTCTGTGTCTCAAGAATATGCGATACTCCAATCCTCCTGGTTTGTGTACTCCGTATAATAATAATAATAATAATAATAGTAATAATACTACAAAAATCACGTGTTAACTTTTTTTATGCAAGGTTTTATTATTGGTTAGAATAATAAGTGTTATGCATTACACAACTGATAAGTCTGATGAAAGGGGAATTCCCCCAGAAACTTGCGCCTCTCCGTACCGGGATCCTGGCACTTCCGGCTTGTGACGTCATCCAGGGGGTGTGTAGGCACTAACAGCAGCAGAGCTGTAGCAGGTATCCCAGGGGTGTTGCTAGGTGGCAAAAAGACCAGGGGCTTCAGCCCGAAGTCCAAGGCCGGGAACCAGAGGAGGGGGGGGGGGGTTTGTATGTGACGCTGGCTTTTTTTTTTTTTTTTGGCTAGCACGTGACCTACATACACTGATGGTAGTGACCTACAGACACTGACCTATCTGACATACACTGACCCACCTGCACTGACGGTCGTTATCTACCTACACTGACCTACATACACTGACCTACTTACGCTGACCTACCTGACATACACTGGCCTACCTACCCTGACCTACCTGACATACACTGACCTACCTACCCTGACCTACCTGACATACACTGACCTACTTACACTGACCTACCTGACATACACTGACCTACCTACACTGACCTACCTGACATACACTGACCTACCTACACTGACCTACCTGACATACACTGACCTACCTACACTGACCTACCTGACATACACTGACCTACCTACACTGACCTACCTGACATACACTGACCTACCTACCCTGACCTACCTGACATACACTGACCTACTTACACTGACCTACCTGACATACACTGACCTACCTACACTGACCTACCTGACATACACTGACCTACCTGACATACACTGACCTACTTACACTGACCTACCTGATATACACTGACCTACCTGACATACACTCACATTTACATACACCTTATTACACTGTCTGACGGTTCTGACCTACCTCAGCTCAGCGGTGTCACAGCAGCAGACAGTCATTCTGTCAGAGAGCCGAGGAGCCTGGTTGGAGGGGAGGAGAGCCGAGGAGCCTTAAAGAGAGGAGAGCCCAGGAGGAGAGGAGTGCCGTGGCGGCGGCCGTATTGTAATTCCCGACTTCTGGAGCCAGTGCTGCGCCTATGATGGACGTCACACGTCCCGCGGTCGCAGCATTGGACCAGTGGGACGTCCATCATAGGCGTTGCGCAGGCTCCAGAAGGTGGGACTCGGCCACACTATCCCGGAGCTCACCACTCGCTCGGTGGCTCAGGGCTAATAATTCAGTCCTGCCACGGTGAGACTCAGGGCTTTACAGGATCACATTCGGGCCTTCAGCCACGGCTAGCCACTCCCTCCCGACGCCCCTGGGGTATCCAATCCTGCTTGGCCAGGCTTCCCAGCATTCTTGAACCTCGAAACGGACCTTTGGTCACATCAGTTGCTGGTATACCACACTACTTACTGTCTCCATCAGACATCTACATTAGTGGTCTCCAAATGCCGGTGGTCCTCCGGTGCAGCCCTATGCTTGCTTTTATCTCACACTTGGGTAAATTTTTCCCCTGCCGTCAGCAATAGTGGGGCACATTTCCTGCCACTGATACCAACAATGGCGCATTATTCCTCCCATCGACATCAACGATGGCGCATTATTCCTCCCATCGACACCAACGATGGCGCATTATTCCTCCCATAGACACCAACGATGGCGCATTATTCCTCCCAACGACGCCAACGATGGCGCATTATTCCTCCCATCGACACGAACGATGGCGCATTATTCCTCCCATAGACACCAACGATGGCGCATTATTCCTCCCATAGACACCAACGATGGCGCATTATTCCTCCCATAGACATCAACGATGGCGCATTATTCCTCCCATCGACACCAACGATGGCGCATTATTCCTCCCATCGACACCAACGATGGCGCATTATTCCTCCCATCGACACCAACGGTGGTGCATTATTCCTCCCATCGACACCAACGGTGGCGCATTATTCCTCCCATCGACACCAACGATGGCGCTTTATTCCTCCCATCGACACCAACGATGGCGCAATATTCCTCCCATCGACGCCAACAATGACGCATTATTCCTCCCATCGACGCCAACGACGACGCATTATTCCTCCCATCGACGCCAACGACGGCGCATTATTCCTCCCATCTACACCAATGATGGCGCATTATTCCTCCCATGGACACCAACGGTGGCGCATTATTCCTCCCATGGACACCAACGGTGGCGCATTATTCCTCCCATCGACACCAACGATGGCGCTTTATTCCTCCCATCGACACCAACGATGGGGCAATATTCCTCCCATCGACGCCAACAATGACGCATTATTCCTCCCATCGACGCCAACGACGACGCATTATTCCTCCCATCGACGCCAACGACGGCGCATTATTCCTCCCATCTACACCAATGATGGCGCATTATTCCTCCCATGGACACCAACGATGGCGCATTATTCCTCCCATGGACACCAACGATGGCGCATTATTCCTCCCATGGACACCAACGATGGCGCATTATTCCTCCCATGGACACCAACGATGGCGCATTATTCCTCCCATGGACACCAACGATGGCGCATTATTCCTCCCATCGACACCAACGATGGCGCACTAATAGTCCCCCTAATACCAATCATGGGGCATTGTTTACTCCCTCTGACACCAAGACATTTTCTACTCCCACTGGCCACAGTCTGACCCCCTTTAAGTTTGAAGGACAGTAAATTGGCCCTTTGTTTAGAAAGTTTGGAGACCTCTGATTTACATAGTCCCTAAGCATCCCTCTCTATTCATCAGGCAGCATTGGATCTTTGCACCTTACAAGTGAGACTGGTTTTATATGTAGCACTCGCTCCCAAAAGGAGCCGCTGGTGCTGGGTTGGGTCCCCAAACACTGGGAACAGTATTTGAGCTTGTTTTTTATATTGTATTAAGGGTGATAACTCGGATGGGGTATAGGCAGGGCTTTTTTTCAGTGGGAATGTGGGGGAATGCAGTTCTGGCACCTCCAGCACTGAATGTATGTAACGGCAAGGGATGCTGGAGGGTCTATTGATATATTGTAGATGGGGAGGTCTACTGTTGCTGGTTGGGAGTCTAATGTTGTTGGGGGACTTATGTTGCTGGGAGGTCAGTTGTTGCTGAAAGGGATCTACTGTTGAGAGAGGTGCCTATTCTATTGTTGATGGCTGCTGGGGATCTATTGTTGCTGGAGGGCATCTAGTTTTGCATAGCAGTCGATTGTTGCTGGCGGGTCTACAGTTGCTGGCGGGCAATCTATTGTTGCTGGGGGGGTCAATTGTTGCTGGGAGGCATCTACTGTTTGGGGGGATCTATTGTTGCTGGCTGCTGGAGAGTCTATTGATGCTGGGCTGGCTGCTGGGAGATCTGTTGCTGCTGCCAGGGGGCCTACTGTTTTTCGGTCCACTGTTGCTGGGGGTCTGTTGTTGCCAGGGAGAGGCTATTGCTGCTGGCTGCAGGGGATCTATTTCTGCTTTCCTTGGCATTAATAACAAATTTAATACAAATTACTTAGCAATGCATCACAAAATTATATTTTTGTAGCTTCTAATGATAGTTCTAAAAGGGGCAAATACTGGGAGGTGGGTAGGGGGTGGATCCAAGGAAGGGTGCTCAGAGATAAGTAGGGGGCGGAGGCAAGAAGTGACTCAGAAAGGGGGAGTTCCTGAACCCAAAGACAGGCTGGTAAGTTAATTGGATTTGTCCAAATTGGCCCAATGACTGCACCAGCTAGCAAGACACTGGCTGCAAAAAGCGTCAGTTAACATCTGTAGCGCTATGCAAGTCATTCACTGCATCCTGGCCAGTAAAATTAGCTAGATTCAGAATCTCCCTGCCTTCTATGGTCATACGCATCAAAGCCTACGGGTAAGACTGCGTTTATAAGCATTGTTTAATTAATAATAATATTTTCTGAGAAAAAAAGCCCTGGGTATAGGAATTAAGTATGGAGATCAACCCTCCTGGCCTCCGCCCTCCAGTTTCCAGAACGTTCTCCAACTTTCCAGAACTGGGTGGGACCTGGAAAGCATCAGAGACCTGCCTGTATGAGTCATCCAGCCCTACAGTAAAAGTTTGACTCCGATTCAAAGGCCCGGATTCAGATACATTATCGTATCTATCGGCGGGCGTAGCGTATCTCAGATACACTATGCCGCCGTAACTTAGGGCGCAAGTTCCGTATTCAGAAAGAACTTGCGCCCTAAGTTACGGCGGCGTAGTGTAAATGTTTCGGCGTAAGCCCGCCTAATTCAAATTTGGCTGGTAGTGGGCGTGTTTTATGTTAAACTATCATGACCCCACGTAAATGACTTTTTTTTTCGAACGGCGCAAATCAAATAAAATTACGCCCGCTCAATGCCTAGTCGACGTGAAGGTAACTTACGTCCAGCCCCATTCACGTACGACTTGCGCAAACAATGTAAAATACGACGCTTGTCGTACGTTTCCGACGTACATACCTAACATGACTTACCCCTGCTTTATGAGGGGTAACTTTACGCCGGAAAAAGCCTTACGTAAACAACGTAAAAAATGCCCTGGGCGGACGTACGTTTCTGAATCGGCGTATCTATCCAATTTGCATATTCGACGCGGAAATCTACTGAATCGCCACCTAGCGGCCAGCGTAAATATGCAGCCTAAGATACGACGGTGTAAGAGACTTACGCCGGCCGTATCTTAGTAAAATTCTGGCGTATCTTGCTTTCTGAATAGAGAAAGAAGATACGCCGGCGCTTCGTAGAACTTACGCGGCGTATCAATAGATACGCCGAAGGAAAGGCTATCTGAATCTGGCCCATAGACTAATTTTAGCATGATAGATTTTCTTGCACTGCCACTAATCGTACACAAGAGGGTGTTACACCAATTAGTTAATTAGTTACAGTGCATTTTAATCAATTAATTTCATGTGCATTAGGAAGCACTATTGCAGGCCTTATTGATTATATGAATAGTGATATATATCTGGAACTAGGGCTGAGCACCCGATATTTTACTTTTTTACTTCCAGTGTAAAGTAGAATTATAGGCAACACTTTTTTTTTTCTTGGCCTAAACCTAACTAGTCTTAAAACTATCCCCTCCCCCATACTAACGCCTATGCTGACTATCCTGTGTAAGAAAGATGTATATACTTGCTATATATGCTAATCTTAGCCCATTCCGATCTGATCCCCTATGTCAGCCAGCAGTGGCTGCAGGGTAGAGGAGAGAGTACTCGGCAACGGCTGAGAATTTCCAAAGCAGTGACATTACTGGTAGGCTCCTATGTGCCAGCTGTTATCTACTCTCCCCCCCCCTCTCCATTCAATGGGCTCCTGCCAGCCTGAAGAAATGGCACATTGCCCCCTTCAGGCTGGAGGATATACTGCAGACTTAACCTGGCAACAGGGCCGTTTGAAGGAATTTGGGGGCCCCAAGCAAAATGGACATGGAGGCCCCCCACCCCCCGCGCACGTTCTTTTTAGCCCCCCATGTTTTTTTTACTCCCCCCTCCCCCTCCATATGTTCTTTTTACTCCCTCCCTATGTTCAGTGTGCACTTCCTGTCAGTCCAGCCGGGAACAGGAAACTGAATCTCCTGTACCGCTGTACCACGCGGCACCCGGCCAGAGTCCGGACTGACAGGAGGAAGGAAAAGGAGCTTGGCCACGCTACAGAGAAGGGAAAGTGACGACTCGAGGCAGCAGTGCTGCAGGCTCTCTATAGAGCACTCAGGCAGCTGTAGGAAGCGTGGCAAGGGCGGCAAGCAAGGGCCCTGCTTGGGGCCCCAGGCCAGCTCGGGGGCCCCAAGCAATTGCTTGGTTTGCCTGCCTTGTAGCGACGGGCCTGCCTGCCAACATACCCAAAACTTTACTACTATCTGAGGATTTCCCCTCACTTACTCCCATGAGGAAAACGCTTCCAGGTAGGAACAGGAAATGTACATCCATACACACAACATTAAGATATGATAGTAGATTCCCTTTACTGTAATGCCGGTACTTGCAGAGGAGTTCCACCTTATCCTAATCTTCTCTCTCACTTCAATTCTCGGATCTTTAGTGGAACGTTACTTATTAGATTTGGCTTACAGGAAAATATTTTAGTTCACACACCCGGCATGTTAGCAACCTTCCTGCTGATTTCTTGTCGAGTCTTTGTACGTTTTGTTCTTGTGACTGATAATCAATAAAGCTGACTGAATCAATTAGGTAAAAGTGCCATGTGAGGTGACGGCCCAAAGACGGGCTTTGTATTTATTTACTTTTCAGTCAAAGATGTAATTTAACTCATCCTTTACCATTCAATTATTGAAAAAATAATACTGTACATGGGTTGTTGTTTTTTTTTTTGGACAAGCAAAATGTTTGTACACCAATATATTTCTGTCATCCTTAACATGCAATTATTATTTATTATACATACTCTATATTGCTCTTTTAACCTGTAGAGGCCTGCGCTATAGCCAAATGACGGCTACAGTGCGGGCCTGAAAATCCGGGAGGACATCAATAGACGTCCTACCCTTTGCACGCGAAAGGGGGGGGGGGTCCCGGCCCCTTACCATGTGATCAGCTGTCAGCCAATGACAGCTGATCACATGATGTAAACAAAGGATCGGTAACCGGCTTGTTTACAAAGGACATCGGTCACCAAGAGGAAGGAGGCACATCTGCCTCCTCTATGCCCAAAAATACCGCCTGCCAGTGCCACCTGCCAGTGCCCGCAGTGCCACCTATCAATGCCCACAGTGCCACCTATCAATGCCCACAGTGCCACCTATCAATGCCCATCTGTGATGCCAATCACAGCTCTGGAATGCTCTACCCACCACCATCCGCCTAGAGGAAAACCATCAGGCATTTAGGAAAAAACTAAAGACCCACCTCTTCTGAAAGACCGGTACGACGCTGGATTCCAAGCGCCTTGAGGCGATTAAGTTCGCATTTGCTGCGCTATACAAGTTTCTCACTCACTCAGTGCCACCTAATAATGCTGCCTATCAGTGTAACCGATCAGTGCCCATCACTGCCACCTATCAGTGTCCATCAGTGCCAGCTATCAGTGCCACCTATTAGTGCCACTTCTCAGTGCCCACAAGTGCCACCTATCAATGCCCTTCAGTGCCACTCATCAGTGCCCACCAGTGCCGCCTTATCGGTGCCCATCAATGCAGCCCATCAGTGCCCATCAGTACAGCCTCATCAGCATACATCAATGAAGGAGAAAAAATACCCGTTTGTAACATTTTATAACAAAATATAAAAAACAATATATATATATATTTTTTTTAAATCTGTCTTTTTAATTGCTTTTTAACAAAAAAGAAAAACTGCAGAGGTAATCAAATACCACCAAAAGAAAGCTCTATTTATGGGGGAAAAAAATGATAAAAAATTCATTTGGGTACAGTGTACGACCGCGCAAAAATTCATTTGGGTACAGTGTTGTATGACCGCGCAATTGTCATTCAAAGTGCGACAGCACTGAAAGCTGAAAATTGGTCTGGGCAGGAGGGGGGTTTAAGTGCCCAGTAAGCAAGTGGTTAAAAAAATTATATACCGTATATATTTTGTAGAAACCAAAATACTCTTAAAAAACCTTTGCAATGTTTATTGTCATTAATCTGAGCAATTTAAGGTTGCATCTTTAGGCTTGTCTGTATCTTCTTCCCATGCAGCAGCTCTCTGTGTGCAGAGCCCAGGGCCGCCATCAGGAATTATGGGGCCCCTTACACAGCTTCAGGCATGGGCCCCCTGGAGCAGAGAATCGGGGGGGGGGGGGGTATATATATATATATTTTTTTATATATTTTTTTAAAAGGGGAGTTGCCATCTGGGGCCCTGGGGACCTCTGGGCCCTTTTAGAAAAAAAAAATATATATATATATATATATATATATATATATATATATATATGTATGTGTGTGTGTATAAATTTTTTTTTTTTTTTTTTATAAAAATAAATTACAAAAAAAGGGGGGCGGTTGCCAACCGGGACCTCTGTGCCCTTTATTAAAAAAAAAAAAAAAACCTCTGGGCCCTTTAATAAAAAATATATATAAAAAAAAAAATAAACATTTATAAAAAAAAATTAAAAAAGGGGGGTTGCCATCCAGGGCCCGGGGGACCTTTAATAAAAATAAAAAAATAGATAATGAAAAATAAAAAAATAAACATTTATAGAAAAATAGAAAAAAGGGGGTTTGCCACATGGGGCCCTGGGAACCTCTGAGCCCTTTAATAATAATATATAAAAAAAAAATATATATATATATATATATATATATATATATTTAGATTATTTTATATATATATATATATATATATATATATAAATGAAATAATATAAAAAATATATATAAAAAAAAGGGGGGTTGCCATCCGGGGCCCTGGGGACCTCTGGGCCCTTTAAAAATAATAATAATTATATATATAAAAATAAAAAATAAAAGAAATAAAAAAATATATAAAAAAAAAGGGTGGTTGTCATCCGGGCTCTGGGGCCCTGCGGATCTCCGGGCCCCTGGGGACCTCCGGACCCCTAAAAAACTTTTTTTTTTAAAAGAGGGTTGCCATCCGGGCCCCTGGGGACCTCCGGGCCCCTTACAGGTGTACTGCCCGTACCCCCCTGATGGCGGCCCTGTCAGAGCCTTTTCCCTTTTTATTTACAGCACAGGGGAGAGGGCAGAGTTCAATTTGACTGAGAACTGCAGAAACAGGTTTAAACCCCTTCTCAGCCTGGGCCAGCCTCTAACTCACAAAGGTAACCACATTACAACCTGCTTACACAGGGGGCGAAGCAGTTTTGAGAGTGATGTGTTGTGTTGAATTTAAAAAAATATATAAAAAGTGGAAAAAAATATATCGCCTGGACAATACTTAATATGACTGATGCCCCGTACACATGATCGGAAATTCCGACAGCAAAAGTCCGATGTGAGCTTTTGAACGGAATTTTCGACCGTGTGTAGGCTCCATCAGACTTTTGCTGTCGGAATTTCGACCAAAAAAAGATTGAGAGCAGGTTCTCAAATTTTCAGACAGAAAAAAATTGAAAATCTGATCTGTAGCAATTCCAACGCGCAAAATTCCGACTCATGCTCAGAAACAATTAGACACAAATGCTCAGAAGCATTGAACTTAACTTTATCGGCTCGTTGTAGTGTTGTACATCACCACGTTCTTGACAGACGAAAGTTCAGAGACCTTTGTGTGATCGTGTGTATGCAAGCCAAGCTTGAGCGGAATTCCGTCGGAAAAACCATCCAATGTTTTTCGGACGGAAAATAAGATCGTGTGTACAGGGCATTAAAGTGACATATGTGATCTTTCACTCTCGGAATGGCTATGGTTGATGATTGTGAGAAAGGTATAAGAGCGCTACCCAAACGAAAAAACAAACAATTATATCAAAAAGAGAATACCGTATATACTCGAGTATAAGGCCCCGTACACACCATAGAATCTATCCGCAGATAAATCCCATCAAATGGGTTTCAGCGGATAGATTCTCTGGTGTGTACACTCCGGCGGATATTTATCCGCGGATAAATCTCCCCTGGGATGGATTTCCAGCAGATGAATATTTGCTGACATGCTCAACAAATCCATCTGCTGAAGTCCATCCCAAAGGATGGATCCGCTCGTCTGTACAGACTCACCGGATCCATCCGTCCAAAGGGATTCCCCGCACGCGTCGTAATGATTTGACGCATGCGTGGAATTACTTATATGACAGCGTCGCGCCCGTCGCCGCGTCATAATCGCGGTGACGGCGCGACACGTCATCGCCAGAGGATTTCGGCGCGGATTTCAATGCGATGGTGTGTACACGCCATCGCATAGAAATCTTCTGAAATCCTCGAGAGGATTTATCCGCGGATACGGTCCGCTGGACCGTATCCGCGGATAAATCCTCTCGTGTGTATGGGGCCTCAGCCGAGTTTTTCAGCACATTTTTGTGTGCTGAAAATGCCCCCTCTGCTTATACTCGAGTCACCTTTTTGCGCCTAATCTCCCAGACTTTGAGGACCCAGTACTGGCACACATATAGCCCCACTCTACAAGTGTGCCAAGTTTGTTGTTCGGGGGACCTACGACCGGGGAGCACCGATTTTTCAAAGTCGGTACCTCTATAGACTCCCATGTTAAATGGTAATTTCTCTGGTAACTTTGGGACCCCTGTACTGGCCGGCCATAGGTCCTCTGGACCCCGAAACCTGGCACACATGTAGCCCCAGTTCTCCTCTACAATTGTGCAAAGTTTACTGTCTGGGGGACCTGCGGCCGATTTTTCAAAGGCGGGCACCTCTTCTATATACTCCCATGTTAAACATAAGTCTAGGCATGGGCACAGTGAGGCATGGACACAGTGAGGCAAAGTGAGGCACAGTGAGGCATGGGCACAGTGAGGCATGGACACAGTGAGTCATGCACATGGACACAGTGAGGCATGCAGATGGACACCCTAGGCTTATACTCGAGTCAATAAGTTTTCCCAGTTTTTTGTGGTAAATTGAAGTGCCTCGGCTTATATTTGGGTCGGCTTATACTCGAGTATATATGGTACATAAAAAAAAAAATATATATATATATATATATATATATATATATATATATATATATATATATATATATATATATATATATATGATAAAATATGAATATAAAAAGTGTAAAGCTATAAATCAAGAAATAAAATGTGTTGCAAAGGGAAAAATATGTTCCCAAAAAAATTTGTATAAACAGTGTTCAGGATCAAACCGGTGAGGTCAATATTCACTCGATGTGTTCAGCTTCAAATAAAATCAAAGCCGCTTACCAGATCTGTTGGATCTCAAATTGTAGAGATCAATTACGCTCATACAAAAGAATCCAGCATAGAAAACTCCTCCTGGTAGTCCTCTGCACACTACACCGCCTCAATGGGACAGGGCTGTTTGGATAAAGGATATTCCTTGGTTACGAATCATCTGTCTCTGTATCATCTCAGGCAAGAGGGAATAATGGAAGGAAAAGACTTCCTGGTGTAGTATTTCATACAAAATTTATAAAAAAATATGTAGCACTCACTTTCAAGAAAGCGGTATAAATCACATAGGTAACACAGCTGTGGATCTTGCCAACAAGCTGATCGTGGTGACGTCTAAGGAATGCTGCTCCACCCGACGCGTTTCCCCATAAGAGGCATCAGCTGGGAACGGAAGCTCTATGGTAGATGAATGGTGGAAAGTTAGAAGAGAAAAATAAAGCTGAGGATATTCTTACCCACTGCAAAATAAATAAGCTTATTCACCATCACTTGTAACAGCCCCTAGTGTAGAACTCATTGATAAAATAGAGGAAGAAAGAAAGACTAGGGAAAACCCGCATCGGTCTTCCAAAAATTAGCTTGGGGCTGGTGGGGGGGTTGAGGGGTTCTGTAGGAGATGGACTAGGAGGCTCTGGGGCCGAGGTGTCCTGCCTACTTTTTGTACACTTTTTTAGAATTCCCCTCAGCAAATAAACCCTCCCAGATGATAAAAGAATCCTCTCTCCAGCTCTCTTCTCCTGCAAAAGCTGTCCCACGTTCCAGGGTCACTCTTGTCAATCAGCAGGCTGCCAAAGATTGAAGTTCAGCAGCTAAATGTTCTGATAATCTGATTATCTGGTCAACATCTGGCAGGTTTCCAGCTATGTGTGTCCATCCACTGGTGATGGCCACCCTCATAAACATATAAAGGTCTCCCTTTATCCTGAACAGCTATAATGAGCATCAATGAGGGTATACTGAAAAATAGTGGCGCTCAAATCACAAAATGACAGTGACATATTAAAGTAACTTATACATATACATTAATTAATACACAACAGTTAAAGGAGTTGTAAAGGTTGGTTCCTTTAAGCTAGTGCATTGTTGGTTCACTTACCTTTACCTTCGATTTTCCTTCTAGATGTTTTTTTTTCTTTGTTTTCTTTGTCTGAATTTCTCACTTCCTGTTCCTCCTCGGGAAGCTGTTCTGGCTGGCTAACCCCCAGTCAGATGATGGGGGCAAGCTTACTGAGGAGGAACAGGAAGTGAGAAATTTGGACAAAGAAAAATTTTTTTTAGAAGGCAAATCGAAGGAAAAGGTAAGTGAACCAACAATGCACTAGCTTAACCACTTGGTATCCCTGCTATAGTGAAAAGACGGCCACAAGGTGGCTCTGAATTGCCGGGAGGACGTTTATAGACGTCCTCGGCGCCTCCGGCCACTAGGGGTGCGCGCGCGCCGCCAGGCGCATCACTGTGGTGCCGATGCGTGTGCCTAGCGGCCGCGATGTCCGCCAGTCTACCACGATCGGCGGATACACAGACAAGCACGTGGATCTGTGTGTGTGTAAACACAAGAGATCCACATCCTGTCAGGGAGAGGAGACCGATGCTGTGTCCCTTGTACATAGGGACACAGATCGGTCACCTCCCCCAGTCAGTCCCCTCCCCCCACAGTTAGAAACACTATGCAGGGCACACATTTAACCCCTTCCCCGCCCCCTAGTGTTAACCCCTTCCCTGCCAGTCACATTTACACTACGTAATCAGTGCATATTTATAGCACTGTTCGCTGTATAAATGTGAATGGTCCCAAAAATGTGTCAAAAGTGTCCGATGTGTCCGCCATAATGTCGCAGTCCCAATAAAAATCGCAGATCGCCGCCATTACTAGTAAAAAAAATAATAAAAAAAAAAAAAAATTCTGTCCCCTACACGCCCGGAGATGTTTCGTCATACCGACCATGATTAAGTCGGTATGACGAAACATGCTGGGGAGCGGCTGTACGGCAATCATCTGTAACACGTGACGCTGCACACCAGACTAGGCAGTGGAGATCCGAGCTTGAGGAAAGGGTGAGAGTGAGATTTTGTCCGCACACCTCGGGTCGACCGTGACTACAACACACCGCTGCTGACACTTATTAGAAGACTTGCTGTGGTTTTATTTGCTTACTTTGAAGTATATTTGATGTGAGTGTAATAATTGAAGATTGCACATTGTTTTAATTAAACTGGTTTTATGTTATTACACTATTTGGAGCACTTTATTATTTACATGTGGAGAGATCCTGATTGATGTTCACAGCTGGATATTGGAGCTAATTTAACCCTTCTTGTGTGGTTGAAAGCGTTTGAGCCAAGCACGAGAGTGGAATGCCCTGTACACACGATCGGTTCGTCTGATGAAAACGGACTGATGGACCGTTTTCATCGGACGAGCCGATCGTGTGTGGGCCCCATCAGTTTTTTTTTCCCATTGGTGAAAAAAATAGAACCTGTTTTAAAATTTTCGTATGGTTAAAAGACCAATAGAAAAAAACGATCATCTATGGGGAGATCCATCGGTCAAAAATCCACGCATGCTCAGAATCAAGTCGACGCATTCCCCGAAGCATTGAACTTCATTTTTCTCAGCACGTCGTTGTGTTTTACGTCACCGCGTTGGACACGATCGGATTTTTAACTGATGGTGTGTAGGCAAGACTGATGAAAGTCAGCTTCATCGGATATCTGATGAAAAAATCCATCGGTTCGTTTTCATCAGATGAACCGATCGTGTGTACAGGGCATAAGGCATTTAAAGTTGGTAAGTGTGTTTTCTGAAGGGAGCGGGATATCTTACTGGTGTGGTGGGTGAATAGAAAAACACTGCATAAATTTAAAATCCTGGATTCATTTTTTTCAAATACATTTGTCACTTATCAAAGGGTGATAATAATATATTAACTGTTGTATATTAATTAATGTATATGAAGTTACTTTTCAGGTGTCGCTGTAATTTTGTGATTTGAACGCCACTATTTTTCACTATCTAGTTTTGATAGGGGTTAAAATACTGTTCATATTGTTTATATTATTTAAGGTGGCAGCTATACTACTAAAGAGTACTGTATTTATTGGCGTATAACGCTCACTTTTTTACCCTGAAAATAGAGGGTAAACTGTGCCTGCGTGTTATACGCAGGGGGCTTTGGAAGGTTTTTTCCCTGAAACTTCCCTCTTAAAGTTAGGGTGCGTGTTATACGCCTGTGCGTGTTATACGCCGATAAATACGGTACATATTCTATGGGGGCAGTGGTGGGACTTCAAGCGTGGGCGTACGTAACTTGCTGACCATCAGTTTTATATAATGAGTATATACTGTTTAGTAATTACTGCCAGTGGTAATCATTAAGCTTCACTATGCAAGCTAATGCTAAAAAGCAAGATTTTTTTTTTTTCTGTGTTTGATGTGACAGTATGTTGCCCATAAGTCACATAACTTGGCTTCCCAACAGTGCACGCTGATCACCTGTATGACAGGTAGACTGCTAAGCAGTGGCGGCTGGTGCTCAAAATTTTTGGGGGGGGCGCAAAGGAAAAAAAAAATTGCAGTCTCACTGTGCCCAAACGCAGCCACTGTTCCATGCCATCAAACACAGCCACTGTGCCATCAATTTGCACCACTGTGCCATGCCATCAAACGCAGCCACTGTGCCATCAATTTGCACCACTGTGCCATGCCATCAAATGCAGCCACTGTGCCATCAATTCGCACCACTGTGCCATGCCATTAAACGCAGTCACTGTGCCATGCCATCAAATGCAGTCACTGTGCCATCAATTCGCACCACTGTGCCATGCCATTAAACGCAGTCACTGTGCCATCCATTGTCACCACTGTGCCATGCCATTAAACGTAGCCACTGTGCCATGCATTGTCACCACTGTGCCATGCCATTAAACGCAGCCACTGTGCCATCCATTGTCACCACTGTGCCATGCCATTAAACGCAGCCACTGTGCCATCCATTGTCACCACTGTGCCATGCCATTAAACGCAGTCACTGTGCCATGCCATCAAATGCAGTCACTGTGCCATCAATTCGCACCACTGTGCCATGCCATTAAACACAGCCACTGTGCCATCCATTGTCACCACTGTGCCATGCCATTAAACGCAGCCACTGTGCCATCAATTGTCACCACTGTGCCCTTTAATGGTCGCCGCTGTGCCAATTGTCCCCACTGTGCCCTGTAAATTGCTTTCTCCCCCCCCCCCCCCCCCCCCGCCCGGCACTTACCTTTACTGGAGTCAGGCATCCACGTCCCACGATGTCTTCTCCCACCCTTGATGACTGACAGGCGTCTCAGCCAATCAGGTTACCGGTAGCCAGAACCGGCCAACCTGATTGGCTGAGACGCCTGTCATCTTATCCAAGGGGCGTACAGTCTGTGCGCTCCGAGAATAAGCTTCCGGGACCCGAGGGCTGTATTGGGAAAGCCTATCAGAGCTGTTGGCTTTGATAGACATTTCCTTACAGCCAACCAGCTGGCGTTATTCAGATGGCCGGACATGAGCGCCGACCATCTGAATAACAGCGGCAGCGGCGATAATAACATAGATTCGTGCAATGCATGAATCTATGTTATTTCAGCAGCAACACCCAAGTTCTCCAGAGAGTGCAATTTATTTGACCTCCAACACAGAACAAAGTTCAAAGTCCACAGATGATACAAATCCAACAGAGTGCATATAATTCAAAGTCCCATTTGACTAGATCAATTCTAGACCTGTGCCTTCATATTCATACAGAGTCACAAGACTGACTGAATGCCAGCTTGAATGTCTCAAATACATGTCTCACACTGGATGGGGGGGGGGGGGGGTTCTGCCAAGTCAATCAAATGTTTCCCATGAATGAATGCCCCCTCAAGTCTAATTACCATCAATAAATACTTCCTTATGTATTTATGTATGTAAACAATGTACCCTTTGAGGTTAAGAGGCCACCTCACACACCTAGGTAGTCTTGCATAAGATTAACACATCAAAGGGTCTTCAGCTGTCCCTTTGATATGTTAGAATTCAGCTGGCTTGGACCGTTCAACTGAATTCCTGGTCAATATGGTAATGTAATACAATATCCTGCATAAATCGGCCAACATATTACAACACTAAGGTAAGCTTTGTGATCAGTGGTAACCTTTATGTGTGGTCAGTGTAGAGTAGAGCAGCAACCATTACCTCTGTACACAAAGACCAGCAGTGTCATTGGCCTAGGACCCAGTTGCCTTGGCCTAGCAACATCTATTGACAGGATGTCCTGGTCACCAGGGGACTTTTTGATGAGGGGGCCCAGGCCCAGCCTAGGGTGTTTGAGCTTCAGTTTGTGCCAAACTGAACTGACACACATGACAGTAATGTTGGAGTAGCACTCTCCCTGTTGGGCTGTTGGATAAATGTAGTCATTGATTCCGCTATAGTGAGTGGAGTGGTTGTTGACTATTTTGGCCTGCTTATGGCTCCCGAGAGTTCGATTTTTTTTTTCCTCCTGCCTCTGGAAGAAGCTTACAGAGCATAGGGAGGGAAATTCAAATGATCAACTGAATTTGTAAACATACCCTGGCCAATCCCTGAAAGGGGCATCTAGAAGGTGACTGGGGAGGTGTAAATAGACAGAAGGCCTAAGCAGTTGGGTCTTTCCTCATCAGGGAGGCTTCCAGTACTTCTGGGGCATCTGCCCTTAGGAGAAGAGACTACAGTTTGGGCCTCAGATGGTGGCTGGGCTTGGGACCTTAGGGAAATTGCTGAGGAGGCATGCCTGCTAAACTACACTGCTTCAAAGTCTTGGTCCGAAGAAGGAGTTTATCTTCCTCAAGAGAGGTCTAACTGCTGGGTGGCAGACAGCTCCTAGGACACTGTAAGGAAAGATTTTGCTGGGGACTATTAGTTATATAAGTGCCAGAAGGACTCCGTGGCCAGAGATTGCACTGTGGTCTGGAACTATGGGGCCTTAGGCATTCCTACCATCCCCACTACCTACAGAAGTCTGCCATTAAAACAAGTTTGTCCTTCTGGGCTGTTTTTGAAAATTTTTGAGTATCCCGGCCGTGACCCCAAACCCCTTCCTCATGTTAGGCTTCTACTGCAATAAATTTAGAAAAAAACATCCCTTCGACTGAAATTGTATTGCTGGTGTGATTGGTGACCTCTGTACTCTTACTACTCGAGGGAGAGCCTGTCTTTTCCAATGGTCCCACCCTAGCCCTAGGCTATATTAGATATCATCGATTATGTAACTAGGTGATTTGGCCATATCATTAGTCTCCAAAGATATCTTTTACCATTGTTAACTCCCAGTGCCCATTTATTATAGAAATGTCTAATACAATTGACATTAAGTAGTGGTGGAAACCCACATTGTCAGCTAAAACAAGCTTGAAAGTCCATTAAATAAATGTCCAGTGTAATAAGCACAGCCAGGAACTTCCTTTACAAGCTGATCCCGTAGTGTTTTACAATGTAAAGTCTAGAAAAGCTCTCTTTTATCGATCGCAAAAGTACATATGCTGCTGTTTTGAACCGGGAGCTTGAATACAATCAGGACATACAGTACGATATACTATAACCATACATTGGGGTATGTTTAGAGAAAAAGGAGGGGGGTGGTGTTACTCTTATTAAGCAAATTCCAGCTATTTTTTCCGAGCTTTAGTTATAAAAGGATTTAACTCTATATGGTTGCCGACAAAACAAAATAATGCAATTTCCATTCTCGGGGAATTACAGGTGTTGTAACAATATGGACATTGGTTATGGTGATCAGGCCTTTCTTGACCTTTCCACAGGGCAGCAGCATATCACACAGTATGATTTTTTAGTGGGCCATGTCCTTTCTCTTGTGTGAAGGTTCCTAGTAGGAATCAGTCGATTAAATTTGCCTCCTTGGCTTAATTTTTCTTGAGTTATTTAATTTGTTTGATAAAATGGCTCTCTTGAATATGGGTGATGTTGGAAGGATTCTGTCTTGGTGAAGATCTGTTGGTGGACATTGGTAAGCAATCCCTTGAGTCCACATCAGCAGGGCTGGACCCGCTCAACAAGTATGATTGGTCGGCGCACTGCCCCCCCCCCCCCCCAACAACTTTGATTCGGTTGGTTGGCAGATCCAGCACCCCAAATCCCCCTTCAACAACTATGATCAATCGACGGTAACAACCCACCCCCCCGCTTCTCTGCTCCAGGGGGCCCCTTTGATTATTAAGCCCAGGGGCATAAAAGGGTTGAGTTAAGGGTTGAGTAAAGAATGGAAGAGAGGGCACTATATATAAGGGTTGAGTAAAGAATGGAAGAGAGGGCACTATATAGTGACCAATAGATCGGACTTTAGAGGCACAATGAACAGTGAAAAAATTTTAGCAACATATTACAAAATGTATTTTGAATAGATACATGGTACATAAAAAACATTTAGAAGAATTAAAACATATATAGAGGATATATGATAAAGAGTGAGCCCCTATGCTAAAAAATCACTGTTCATTGTGCCTACAGTCCAACCTATGGGTTACTATATAGTACCCCCCCCCTTCCTTCTTTCCTCGACCCCTGAATATGCAAGACAACCCTCCTAGCTCCGGCCCACAAATTTCTAGAATATTCTCCAACATTCTAGAACCAGGGAAGGCACCAGAGAGCTGCCTGGGTGAGTCATCCAACCCTGAACTCTAATGAATCCTACCTATGGGTTACTATATAGTACCCCCCCCCCCTTTCCTTCTTTCCTCGACCCCTGAATATGCAAGACAACCCTCCTAGCTCCGGCCCACTAATTTCTAGAATATTCTCCAACATTCTAGAACCAGGGAAGGCACAGAGAGCTGCCTGGGTGAGTCATCCAACCCTGAACTCTAATGAACCCTGACCCAGATTCCATGGCTCAGGCTTAGCCCTGGGCCAGACTATTATTTACCTGCATGACCACTAGTTACACACTAGAGGGTGCTACAGTTATATGGATGGAAACTGGGAGATAGAAGCGATGGGAGGGGAGTGTTCCTAAAAAGGAGGAGAGATAATGAACAGGGCAAAGGGAAGAGAGTTCACCAGGTTGGGAGATGGGACCCCATGGGTATAAGAACAGGTGCAAGAACAACCTTCACAAACCCCTTTTTACCTTCCACCCCGACCCCAATGCATTTTGCCAAAATGGCACATTGCTCATCCTTATTTGCTTACTTTGAAACATCTCTTCTATTTCTATTGAACAGATTTATGTGCTTGTTTTAGGTGCACAACATACAAATCACACAACAGAAATAAAGATTTTATGGGGGAATAACGTTGTCAGTTTTGACATTTTTTTTTTCCTCCTGAGATCTGACATTTTTTTTCTATATACCTTTGTTACCATGTATAGATTTTCTGACGTTGGGTTATTTACCGAGTGCTCCTCATCCAGATTTTTTTTTTTTTTTTAGCTCTTGAGAATACCCTGCAGACATTTTTAAATAGAAATGTATTTTTCCATAATATATCCAAGAGTAATAACCTTGATCCCAACACAATCTTTCCAAATCCTCACTTTGGTTCGCTGATCTCCGGGGATCTCACTGCAAGTTTCCATTGTTATTGCCATAAATTATGTTCATAGTTATTCCTTCCATGCTGGTGACTTGTGCGGAAGATGTAAGCCTCCATTGCCTTACCGGCCCTGAAACTACAAGTTTCTGGGCAATCTATACAATTTCTCTATAGTCTCAGATGGTGGAGTTCTGTAGATTAAATGTAACCTATTGGAGTGGATCTAGCGCTAGATATATGTTTTCATGTTGAGTAATGGGTACATTTAAAGTGATATTAAAGTCTTGTTTTTTTTTTTTTTAAAAAAAACAAACTTACCGTATATACTCGAGTATAAGCCGAGTTTTTCCAGCACATTTTTTTGTGCTGAAAATGCCCCCCTCGGCTTATATTCGAGTCACCTTTTTGTGCCTGATCTCCCGGACTTTGGGGACCCGGTACCGGCCGACCGTAGGTCCCCTGGACCCCAAACTTGGCACACATGTAGCCCCAATCTTCCTCTACATGTTTGTTGTCCGGGGGACCTACGGCCAGGGAGCACCGATTTTTGAAAGCCGGGCACCCCTTCCATAGACTCCCATGTTAAATGGTAATTTATCCGGTGAATTTGGGGACCCGGTATCGGCTGGTCATAGGTCCCCTGGACCCAGGAACTTGGCACACATGTAGCTCCATTTCTCCTCTACAAGTGTGCAAAGTTTGTTGTCTGGGGGACCTACGGCTGGGGAGCACCAATTTTTCAAAGCTGGGCACCCCTTCCATAGACTCCCATGTTAGATGTCAGTCTAGTCATGGACACAGTGAGGCATGGACACAGCGAGGCATGCACATGGACACAGTGAGGCATGCAGATGGACACCCTAGGCTTATCAATATGTTTTTCCATTTTTTTGTGGTAAAAATTAGGTGCCTCGGCTTATATTCGGGCCGACATATACTCAAGTATATACGGTATTATACTTACCTGCTCTGTGCAGTGGTATTGCACAGAGCAGCCCCAATACTCCTTTTCTCAGTTCCCTCTTCAGTCTCCTGGCCCCTCCCTCCTGCCGAGCGCCCCCACAGCAAGCAGATTGCTATGTGTGCATCCAAGCCGAGCCACTGCTCTGTGTGTCCATTCAGATATGAAGCTGCATCTCGGCCCGCCCCCCTCTCTCTCCTTATGGGCTCACTGACTTTGATTGACCACAGCGGGAGCCAATGGCACCAGCTGCTGTATCAGCCAATCAGAAGGGAGAGTCCCAGACAGCTGGGGCTCTCGTGCAACATTACTGGATCGAGATGGGGCTCGAGTAAGAATTGGGGTTTGCTGAGGGAGGCTGCTGCCTTTAGAACCACTTTAACACTTCCAGATAGTAACTGCTCTCAGAGAGATCACAGTATTCCCCCTGATAATACCTTAAAGTGGTTTGGAAGCTATGAACTATGGAATTTATAGTGTGCATAGAGCAATGCACGTGGCTGCAACTAACGTGGACTCCTAGTTCAAAATAAATGTAAGTGAAGATGGAAAAGGAGAGGTTCAGGAGCTCACGGAGGACATTACAAGGAGGCAGAAAAACAGTGATAAGCAATTTCATGAAAAATAGCCCGAAAAAATAGATTACAGGACCATTACGTAGTGAATGCGTATGGATTATTATTGGAGAATAAAGATATTGTTTAGCATCATTTTAGGGGCCTATTCAAGCCATGGCGTCCTGGTCCATTGCATTACCACATGTGCGTTAAATCAGCCCACTGGCAATGCACCAATGTGTAAAAAAAAAAAAGGTGGGGCCCGCATCATTTTTGGCAACACCCATTACAACTCAGGCTAGTGCGTTACAATGCGTTGTGGTGCGTTGCATCACATGCATTTGGAGCTGCTTTGCCTTAGTGTGTTGGAGTGCCTTTCATAATGGTGAAAAGTATACTTTAAGCGTATGTCAGTACTTTGATGTAGGATATCGGGGGGGGGGGGGGGGGGGGGGTTATGGCAGCAGATAGCCGATAGCTGCCATAACCGGGTATTTTCTATAACGGGGGCGGTCCTCTTTGAGATGAAAGTGGTCTCTGCGGTGGAATCGCCACAAGATCACTTTTATCAGTGGCAGGAGAGGTGCAGAGATGATCTGATGCTGTTCCCTCGGTAGCATGGAGCAGAGTGAGGGAAAGATGGCCCCCAATTGGCTCCATAACATTAGATGACGGAAGCGACGTCAAACGTCACTTCCACCCATTGGTCTTAAAGGGTAATTATTATTATTATTTTTTAAAAAAAATTTAAAGACATTTATTTTTATTTTTTTATTGCATTTAAGTGTAAATGTGAGATCTGAGGTCTTTTTGACCCCAGATATCACATTGAAGAGGACCTGTCATGCCTTTTTTTATATTACAAGGGATGTTTACATTCCTTGTAATAGAAATAATAAAAGTGACCCCAATTTTTTTTTTTTTAAATGACAGTGTAAAAAATAAAAAATATAAAGTAAAATAAATAAGAAAAATAAAAAATTGAAAGCGCCCCGTCCCACCGAGTTTGTGCGCAGAAGCGAGCACACGCATATGAAAACTGTGTTCAAACCACACATGTGAGATATCGCCGCGATCGTTGGAGCAAAAGCAATAAAAAAGCACAAGACCTCCACTGTAACTCAAAAGTGGTAACCTGTAGACATTTTTAAACGTCGCCAATGGAGATTTTTAAATGCCAAAGTTTGTCGCCATTCCACGAGCGGGCTCAATTTTGAAGCGTGACATGTTGGGTATCAATTTACTCGGCGTAACATTATCTTTCACAATATAGAAAAAAATTGGACTAACTTTACTGTTTTCTTATTTAAAAAAGTGTATTTTTCCCAAAAGACTGCTGCACAAATACGGTGTGAAATAAAGTATTGCAACAACTGCCATTTTATTCTCTAGGGTGTCTGAAAAAATATATACAATGTTTGGGTTCTAAGTAATTTTCTAGCAAAAAAACTTTTTTAATTTGTAAAGAACAAATCTCAAAAAGAGGCTCGGTCCTTAAAAGGGTTGTAAATTTTTTTATTTTTTTTTTAAATAACAAACATGTGATACTTACCTCCACTGTGCAGCTTGTTTTGCACAGAGTGGCCCCGATCCTCGTCTTCTGGGGGCCCTCGGCAGCTGTCTCTGGTCCTCCCCGCAAGAACTCCACACAGTCATGCGAGCTCCCTCGCATTGTGTGGAGTCCTTGCGGGCACGCTCCCGTGATTCAGCGAGCGGCCATAGCCGCTCACTGTAACACTCGGCCCCCGCCCCTCGACGCGCCTAGTATAGTCGGAAGTTTTTTTCACCTTAATGCATAGAAGGTGAGAAAACTTCCTCCAGTGCTGCTAACATGACCCAGACCCCCCGGCATAGAGCAAGCTTACAGTGTGATCTTCTCCAGCTTTCTGTTTTTCTCTCCCAGCGAGATTGGAACATAGCATTATATTTGCATTGCACTCTATATTTATCACTGGAGCACTTGCTCAAGGGCGGTGTTACCCTTTAATAGTCCCGGCAGTGTGTCTTTGTACACAGGAACTTCATGCATGTTTGATCTGGTGACCCATATTCCAGCGGAATTTTCGAGATGAGCTATTCACGGAGGAAGGTGCTAAATATGCAGCCGTGGTGTAATCACGTGTTCATGCAATGCCTAATCCAATGTGTCTTCATTACGACGACAACACAAGCGTGTGTTTTTTTTTCCTTCATGATTAATTTCACTCCTCTCTTCCTCGGCTGCTTTAAAAATGAATTTATTGCAGTTGAGAATATCCGTGCGGAGAGCGACGGCTTAATCCGCGGTACAAGGTCGTTCGGTGGTTGCTATGGACTGACCTAGGCAGGCGCATTTGTGTTCTGTGCTGTTTACTTAAAGTGTAACTCCATGTTTGCACATACATGATACATACACATACATTTCATGTCTGATTTCTAGAATTGTGAGACTTTTCCCCTTATTTTCTCTTCTGGCCAGCAAGAGAACTGCTGGGGTGCAAGAGGTATAGTGGAAAGGGGTGCAAGGAATGTAGGGGGGAAGGGGGTACAGGAGGCATTGTAAAGAGGGGTATAGGGATAGTAGGGGGAAAGTAGGGGGAAAGGGGTGCAAGGAATGTAGGGGAAGGGGTACACGAGGTGTAGGGGACTATAGGGGGAAGGGTGTGCAAGAGGCATAGTAAAAGGGGTACAGGGGAATGTAGGGGGGAAAGGGGTGCAAGGAATGTAGGGGGAAGGGGGTACAGGAGGTGTAGGGGGACTATAGGGGGAAGGATGTGCAGGAGGCATTGTAAAAAGGGGTGCAGGGAATGTAAGGGGGGAAAGGGGTGCAAGAGGTATAAGTGGAAGAAGGAACACAGGGTATAGTGGAGGGAGTATAGGGGGAAGAGGGCGCATGGGTGGGGGGGGGGAATCTGAATGGTGCAGGAGATGTAGGGGTAAGGAGGTGCAGGAGGTATAGGGTAAAATGGGTGCAGCAGGAAGGGACATGAAAGGGGGAAGGAGGTACAGAAGGTATAGGGGTAAGGGTTGTTCAGGGAAGATGGACATAGAAAGTACAAGCCCTAGTTCACACCGCGGATTCGAAATCACGCTACTTCCGCGCGATTTCAAAGTCTATGCAAATCTTAATGAAAATCGGTAAAAAAGTGGTGCAGAAACCCTTTTTCATAATTGCTGCAACACGAGTCGTGGGCATATGAACGGTTCCATTGCTGGCAATGGGGTGTGACTTGTCATGCGATTTGAACGGCGGCTAAGAAGAAGGGAGTGTGAAGGTTCATGGGGTTTAGGGGAAGAAGGCACAGGAGAACTAAAGGACAATTGATGGCACACTGGCAGCAATTGATGAGTACAGTAGCTGCGTTTGATGGCACAGTGGTGGCAATTTATGGTAGAGTGGCTGCGTTTGATAGCACAGTAGCTGCATTTGATGGGCACAGGGGCGGCAATTCATGGCCACAGTGGCCACAATTGATGGGCACAGTGGAGGCAATTGATGGGCACAGTGGAGGCAATTGATGGGCACAGTGGAGACAATTGATGGGCACAGTAGCTGCATTTGATGGGGCCCCCGGGCAATAGAAGATTATGGGGCCCCTGGGCTTACAGATGGCCACCACGCCAGGAGCAGTGCAGAGGCGGGGCAGCTAAAATCCCGATTTTCACATCAAAAGCATGTCGGTTTCGGACATATCAGGGACAGATCTAAAAAAAAACATAGGGCCAGGATTCACGTAGGAGGGCGTATCTTTGTGCGGGCGTAGCGTATCCTATATACGCTACGCCGCCGTAACTTAGAGAGGCGAGTACCGTATTCACAAAGAACTTGCGCCCTATGTTACAGCGGCCGTAGCGTAAATGGGCCAGCGTAAGCCCGCCTAATTCAAAGTAGGCTGGTAGGGGGCGTGTTGTATGGTAATGAATCGTGACCCCACGTAAATGACTCACCTAACGAACGGCGCATGCGTGCGCATGCGTGCGCATGCTCAGTATCACGTCAAATTTTCTCCGTAAATTACGCCGGCTCAATGTTTAGTCGACGTGAACGTAACCTACGCCCATCCCCATTCACGTACGACTTGCGCAAACGACGTAAAATACGACGCTGTTCCGACGTCCATACCTAACCATGACTTACCCCTGCTTAATGAGGGGTAAAGTTACGCCGGTCGGACGCCTTACGTAAACAGCGTATTTTAATACGCCGGGCGCAAGTACGTTCGTGAATCGGCGTATCTAGCTCATTTGCATATTCGACGCGGAAATCAACGGAAGCGCCACCTAGCGGCCAGCGTAAATATGCACCCAAGATACAACGGCATAAGAGACTTACGTCAGTCGTATCTTAGACAAATTCTGGCGTATCTGATTCTTTGAATCAGGCGCCGAGATACGACGCCTCACATTCAGACTTACAACGGCGTATCTGGAAATTTGACGTCGTAAGTCCTTTGTGAATCTGGGCCATAGATTTTTACATACTGGGCCATATTCTTAGAGATCTCCGGCGGCGTAACGTATGTCCTTTACGTTACTCCGCCGCAAGTTTAACTGGCAAGTGCCTCATTCCCAAACCACTTACCTGTAAACTTGCGGCGGCGTAGCGTAAAGTCCACCCGCGCAAGCACTCCTAATTCAAATGATCCTGGTAGGGGGCGGTGGATCATTAAATTAGGCGCGCTCCTGCGCCGATCGTAATGCGCATGCTCCGTCGGGTAAATTACCCGACGTGCATTGCGCTAAATGACGTCTCACGGACGTCGTTTGTTTTGACGGTAACGTAAATGGCGTCCATCGCCATTCACGGACGACTTACGCAAACGACGTTAAATTTTCAAATTTCGACGCGGGAACGACGGCCATACTTAACATTGAGTACGCCACCTAGGGGGCATGTATATCTTTACGCCGCGTATCGCTTACGGAAACGACGTAAAATCACTACGACGGGCAAGCGTACGTTAGAGAATCGGCGTGGACTAGTCATTTGCATATTCTACGCTGACCGCAAAGGAAACGCCACCTAGCGGTCAGCGTAGATATTGCAGCCTAAGATACAACGGCGCAAGCCGTCGTATCTTAGGCATGTTTAAGTGTATCTCAGTTTGAGAATCGGACTTACGTCGGCGTATCTGCTGATACGCCGGCGTAAATTCTTTGAGAATATGGCCCACTGTCCCTGGTTTTACTGAGCCTGGCAACCCTGATGGGGCCCTCGGGCAGTGCCCGAGTGACTCAATGGTCAGTCCGCCCCTGGCGCCCCTTGATCGTTTTCTGTAGCTGGTATCATGGTACTAGAACTACTTCTGCCTGTCTGACTGCAAAGGTGCAAAAAAATAAAATAGTCGGGAGGGCCGATCACTTGAAGATCTCTATGGCCAGTAACTGGCCCATGTCTATGTGCATTTTGGGTATTTTAAGGTTTGATGTGGATGTTTGGTGTGAACAGACCGGATTGGAATATTGTTCCATAACTCATCACATGCACTTTTTTTTTGGTGGAATTCTCACCACCCCTTTCATCACTTTGTTCTTTATACAATGTTCCGTCTTCCTGCACACATCAAAGCCTTTATTTGACATGTTCCCCTTCTTTATTTTCCGAGCTTGTATAACATTTTTTACACAATGACAACTCAAGGAATGAGTTACACATCGTTTCATGCTGCCGCTGGTATCTGTCAGCTTTATGTTCAGAAAATGCTTTCTTGTATGTCTCATGTATTGGGTGATGTGGACATTTTTTTTTCATAATCAAAGGGTAATTATAGTGAAGTTTTAGGAAGTATTCATTTTGTTATTGTCCTGAAGGAATTATTTTTTTTAAGTGATTTTCATACATTACTTGTTTGCTGTTCCATGTTTTATTAATTGTGCTTCTTGCTAATTCGGGTTGGTGAATTCTCTCTGTAGCAGTCACTTGTATATCAGGAAAAGTCATAGCATTCTAGCTTAATTAAGCCCCAGACCAAAATGCAGCTAAGGACCAGGCCCCTTTTTGCAAATCGGCATTGGTCACTAGAATTGACAATTGCGCGGTCGTGCGACGTGGCTCCCAAACAAAATTGGCGTCCTTTTTTTCCCACAAATAGAGCTTTCTTTTGGTGGTATTTGATCACCTCTGCGGTTTTTATTTTTGCGCTATAAACAAAAATAGAGCGACAATTTTGAAAAAAGTTCAATATTTTTTACTTTTTGCTATAATAAATATCCCCAAAAACATATATCAATTTTTTTTCCTCAGTTTAGGCCGATACGTATTCTTCTACCTATTTTTGGTAAAAAAAAATCGCAATAAGCATTTATCGATTGGTTTGCGCAAAATTTATAGCGTTTACAAATAGGGGATAGTTTTATTGCATTTTTATTAATTATTATTTTTTTACTACTAATGGCGGTGATCAATTTTTTCGTGACTGCGACATTTATGGCGGACCCTTCGGACAATTTTGACACATTTTTGGGACCATTGTCATTTTCACAGCAAAAAATGCATTTAAATTGCATTGTTTATTATGAAAATGACAATTGCAGTTTGGGAGTTAACCACAGGGGGCGCTGTAGGAGTTAGTGTTCACTTAGTGTGTGTTTACAACTGTAGGGGGGTGTGGCTGTAGGACTGACGTCATCGATCGAGTCTCCCTATAAAAGGGATCACTCGATCGATTCGCTGCCACAGTGAAGCACGGGGAAGCCGTGTTTACAATACGGCTCTCCCCGTTCATCAGCTCCGGGGAGCGATCGCGACGGAGCGGCTATAAACGAATAGCCGCGCCGTCGTCCCGGATCGCTCCCCGCGGGTATCCGACTGCCGCATGTAGCGGTGGGGTCCCGATCGGACCCCCGACCCGCAGAATGGCGGGGACATACATGTACTTGCCATTCTGTGGACGTACATATACATGCGGCGGTCGGCAAGTGGTTAAAGTGACGTTTTTAAAAACGTCGTTTTTTTTCATCACATAAAGTGACGGTGTGTACGCGGCATTAGAAGCACACTTTGTTGGGAAAAATACACTTTTGTGAATTAAAAAAATAAGACAACAGTGAAGTTAGACCAATTTCTTTCTTTTGTGAAAGATAATGTGAAGCCAAGTAAATTTAATACCCAACATGTTACACTTCAAAATTGCGCCCGCTTCGTGGAATGGTGACAAACTTTTACCCTTAAAAAAATCTCCATAGGCAACGTTTAATAAATTCTACGGGTTGCATGTTTTGAGTTACAGAGGATGTCTAGGGCTAGAATTATTGCTCTCGCTCTACCGATTGTGGCGATACCTCACATGTGTGGTTTAAACACCATTTTCATATGTGGGTGCTGCTCACATATGCTTTCGCTTCTGCACACGAACTCGGCGGGGAGGGGCGTGTTTAACATTTTTTTTTCTTATTTATTTTACCTTTTATTTTTACACTGTTTCTTTTAAATAAAAAATTAAACATCCCTTGTAATAGAAAAAAAGCATGACAGGACCTCAAAAAGACCTCAATCTCATATTTACACTAAAATGCAATAAAAAAAAAAAAATACATACATTAAAAAAAAAAAAAAAAAAAATCCCTTCAAGAGCTATGGGCGGAGGGTGAAGTTTTGATGCTGCTTCCGCCCTGCAATGATATGGAGACAGTGGGGGCCATCTTCCCCTCACTCATCTGCATACCAAGCAGGAAGAAGGATCCGATCGCGGATTCGCCGCAAGATCACTTTTATCGGCGGCGGGAGAGGCCCCCCTCCTGCCGCTCTCAGGGGGGCCTCTGCCGCTTACCGGAGCCGTCGGTAGCCGCGGAGGGCACTGAAGAGCGACGGGAGGGGGGCCCTCTCCCGCCTCCGATGCCTTCTCATCCTCAGACGAGAGGACGTCCGTGATAGGCGGAACACTGAACAGAGGCCCCGCTGGGAAAATGAGTGATCCGCCTATCACGGAACAGTCTAAGGAGGAGGCGCGGCTTTTGAATCGTGGATGCCCGCAGCCTGAAACATGGATGTCCGCAGCAAAAAAATAAGGTAGGGAGATTGTCTTGACCGGCACAGTAGAGGCATGTGATGGACAGCGGAGGCATGTGATGGACAGTGGAGGCATGGAATGGCACAGTGGGGGCATGGAATGGCACAGTGGAGGCATGGAATGGCACAGTGGGGGCATGGAATGGCACAGTGGGGGCATGGAATGGCACAGTGGGGGCATGGAATGGCACGGCAAGGTGGGCATGTAATGGAATGGCACAGTGGGGCATGTAATGGAATGGCACAGTGGGGCACGTAATGGAATGGCACAGGGGGGCATGTAATGGAATGGCACAGTGAGGCATGTAATGGAATGGAATGGCACAGTGAGATTTGAAAAATGCCTGTTTCTGTAAGCGGTTATTTCCTGTCAGCGGTTGTTCTGGCTACCCTTCAGCTTCCAGACAGACTAGTAGGAAGGGGGTAGTCTTATACAGCGAGTATATCCCAAAACTAGGGTTGTCCCGATACCGATACTAGTATCGGGACCGATTCCGAGTATTTGCGGGAGTACTCGTATTTCCGCAAATACCCCCGATACCGAAATAGAATACTCCCCCCCCCCCCGCATCCCGCCGCTACGCCACATCCCCGCTTGGTTAATACGGGCGGGGAACATTACAGCTTTCATTTGAATAGCTGTAGTGTTTCCCGCCGCGCCGCGTATAGACACTCCCCCTTGCTCGGGTGAACTGTCCAATCCTGAGCAAGGGGGAGTATCTATACGCAGCGCGGCGCGAAAGACTACAGCTATTCAAATCAAAGCTGTAATGTTCCCCGCCCGTATTAACCAAGCGGCGGCACGGCGCGGCAGCATGTACGGTAAGGGGGACATGGCTGCATATATGGAGGGGACATGGCTGGATATGGGGGGGGGGACATGGCTAGATATGGGGGGGGGACATGGCTAGATATGGGGGGGGGACATGGCTGGATATGGGGGGGGGACATGGCTGCATATGGGGGGGACATGGCTGCATATGGGGGGGACATGGCTGCATATGGGGGGGACATGGCTGCATATGGGGGGGACATGGCTGCATATGGGGGGGACATGGCTGCATCTGTGGGGGGACATGGCTGCATCTGTGGGGGACATGGCTGGATATAGGGTGGACATGGCTGCATATGGGGGGACGGGACATGGCTGCATATGGGGGGGACATGGCTGCATATGGGGGGGGGACATGGCTGGATATGGGGGGGGGACATGGCTGGATATGGGGGGGGGACATGGCTGGATATGGGGGGGGGACATGGCTGCATATGTGGGGGGGACATGGCTGCAATTGTGGGGGGACATGGCTGCATATGTGGGGGGACATGGCTGCATATATGGGGGGGGACATGGCTGCATTTGGGGACACATTTAAAAAAAAGTATCGGCGAGTACTTGAAAAAAAGTATCGGTACTTGTACTCAGTCCTAAAAAAGTGGTATCGGGACAACCCTACCCAAAACCAACAATTTTCTTGGAAAAAATACGCCGGCAAATACGGTACCTGAAATAAAATAAATAAATGAATCCATCTTACACAAACATAGTGTCGCCTCGCAGCGAGGTGTCATGAGAGTCCTTTTGAATTTGCAGATTGCTGAGATCTCTCTTTTTATATCAAGTTCAACCAGCCTCCAGCTATAGTTATAAAGGAAGCTGAGCCTGCATAGACAATAATTGGACACTCCCAGAAGAGAGGAGGGGTGGCTATGATGTGCAAGGAGCAAAGAGGAGGGGGGCATCAGTACTTTTCTGAAGTTTAAAGGCACATTGCAAGTCGATAAAAAATGATGGTGGTGTGGAAATTGCTACAATTTTTGACTTTTTTTTTTAAAGTTAGTGACGAGGCTTTGGGCCGCCTTGGACCTCATCTGATACTGATAGTTTGTAACATATAAAAAAAAAAAAAAAAAAAAAGGCGCACCGACCTTGTGCATTACCAAAAATAATTTAATAATTTGCGTTCCACCTGCCACTTCCGTTTTCCGCTGCGGAACCAGAAGTGGCGGGTGGAACGCAAATCCACCCGCACTTCCGTATTTCAGCGATATTGCGTGCGTTCCACACATATCAATGTGTTAAGAACAGCGCTAGGCCTATTCCGGCAGAGCCTAGATGGCATAGAACACACCATTTGTGACTGCTTTGCTCAGCACTAGTGTTGAGCGGAATACGCCATATTCGATTTCGCGATATATCACGAATATATAGACGAATATTCGTGAAATATTCGCTAAAATCGAAGATTCGTGATATTTTATCAAAAAAAAAAATGTTTGCGAAATTTCGCTAATGCGAATGCGAAATTGATTGCGAAATTTTGACAACTGTGGTAGGAGAACTCTGATTGGCTCTGATGCAAAAGAAGGGCGGAGAAAGTATTCGCGAATATTCGTGATATTTTATCGAAATTTCGCTAATGCGAATGCGAAATTGATTGCGAAATTTTGACAACTGTGGTAGGAGAACTCTGATTGGCTCTGATGCAAAAGAAGGGCGGAGAAAGTATTCGCGAATATTCGTGATATTTTATCGAAATTTCGCTAATGCGAATGCGAAATTGATTGCGAAATTTTGACAACTGTGGTAGGAGAACTCTGATTGGCTCTGATGCAAAAGAAGGGCGGAGAAAGTATTCGTGAATATTCGGAAATCGAATATTCGCGATTGCGAATATTCGGCAACATAAAAGGATCGCCTCAGCTTAGCTACTCGGCCCAGGGTCTCTAATCATACCAGCAATGCTTTTAGACGTCGATAGGATGTGATCTGTTTTAAAAAAAAATTTGAAAAAATACGAATATTCGGAATAGCAAATTTTGGCCGCGAAATTTGAGTTATTCGCGAATATTCGAATATGCCATATTCATAACGAACGGGGGAAGTGATGTCAATACGAATGGGCGTGGGCAGGATCTGCCTTTATGTGTACTGCTGTAACGCGCGGTACCCGGCCAGAGTCCGGACTGACAGGAGGAAAGGAAAAGGAGCTTGGCCACGCTACAGAGAAGGGGAAGTGACGACTTGAGGCAGCAGTGCTGCCGGCTCTCTATAGAGCGCTCAGGCAGCTGTAGGAAGTGCGGCAAGGGCCCTGCTTGGGGCCCCAGGCAAGCTCGGGGCCCCAAGCAATTGCTTGGTTTGCCTGCCTTGTAGCGACGGGCCTGTTGACCTTAGAGGAACCGCTTCTTATTGCTGTTGCCTTGAATGCCTGTATATTACGTTTGTATGTGAGTACAACCATTGCTGTTTTTACCTTTTTATTAAATAGTTTTTGGTAATGCACAAGGTTGGTGCGCTCTCCTTTTTTCTTTATATGTTACAGTTCCAAGGACACCAATTGTTCTAAGGAGGGCAGCAAGGCCATTGATATTCCCTACTATAATGCCGCGTACACACGATCAGACAACCGTGGATTTTTTTCCGACGGATGTTGACTCAAACTTGTCTTGCATACACACGGTCACACAAATGTTGTCGGAAATTCCGAACGGCAAGAACGTGTGAAGTACAACACGTATGACAGCACTATTAAAGGGAAGTTCAATACCGATCGTGTTAGTAGAAGTTTGGTGAGAGACGATTTACGCTTTTCAGTCTCGTTGTCAAGTCTCTGATGTGAGGCCGAGTGGCAGAGAGGGCGCCCCTTACGGCTAAGTGCAGCGCTCCCCTGGGAGTGATACAGGGGATACGGTGCCCAAAGGTGCACGGGTTGCCAGTAGTGCTGCAACAGGCTGGTAAGCAGAATGTAGCTGGGGTGAATGAATGAATGAATGACTTGTATAGTGCAACGCATGCGAACTGAATCGCCTCTGGGCGCTTTTTCCAGCCAGTATCTGCTTGGTTGGTGCAGTCATTTTTACCCCGTAGGATCATGACACGCTAGGGACACAGTCATACACACATATATACATATATACTGGGCCAATTTGGATGAGATCCAATTTACCTACCAGCATGTCTTTGGGGTGTGCTGGGTAGTGAAGTCAGTAGCCATGCAAGAAGAAGTCCTGAGTAGACGTATGCAGGATAAACCTGGAGCAGGGTTCGCAGCCAGGCCAGAGGTCATATACCAGGAGACAAAAACAAAAATGGGAAGGTCCCCCAGTGGGGTTTTTTAGCGGCATGATGTTCTCAATAAATACGAGTGGTTGGATGATATTGCAGTTAAAATCTTTACTTGGTTTCAACATTAAATTACAATAAAATGTACAACATGGTTGGAGCATTTGTAAAATAATGTAGATAATATACATATAGTACACTCTGATTATACATGAAAATAAAAATAACAGTGGCAAAAATCAACAACAATACAATACACGTTACATCATGATTCAATTGTTTCCATATGAGTACCCCGACGCGTTTCGACCTAAACTGTCATGGTCTTCTTCAGGGGAATTGTACACTCAAGGGTTAATGAATTAATATGTAATCAGAGATGGTTGCTGAGAAGTAAAAATGATCCGAAGACCCCCATAGCAAGAGAAACCCCCGTTCCGCTTGACGGGAACCCACCAAACCGGGCTTACAAGGAGTCACAAGTGTGGACCATAGGGGGGAGGAGACGACCGGAAGACACCACTCAAGGGTTAATGAATTAATATGTTATCAGAGATGGTTGCTGAGAAGTAAAAATGATCCGAAGACCCCCATAGCAAGAGAAACCCCTGTTCCGCTTGACGGGAACCCACCAAACCGGGCTTACAAGGAGTCACAAGTGTGGACCATAGGGGGGAGGAGACGACCGGAAGACACATAGGCTCCATCCTAATGTATGTATGGAGGGAGCTGTCCCAGGATCACATGAGGAGACAGTCCAAGAGCAAACAGGAGCAAGCCGGGTCATAAACAGTGGGCAGTGGATCGAAGAATAGTCAGCCAAGCCAAGGTCAGAGCGAGGAGATAATCGGGATCACAGGTCAAGCCAAAAGCAGAGGTCAAGCCAGGAGTTACAAGGTAAACAGACACAGGAAGCTGACGACAATCCAGCAATTTGGGTCAGACAGTGGCAGCCTTTTATAGGCCAGCAGAGGGATCCACCTGTCACATGATGTGTGTCTGGCGGCCATTTCTTCTACTGGCAAAATTGCCAGTACTTCCACGGCCAGTTCCCTGACAAAGCCTTCGGCCATTTCTTCTACTGGCAAGATTGCCAGTACTTCCACGGCCATTTCCCTGACACTCGTGCTTTTCAGTCTGTTACAGCGTGACAAATGTGATATCTCCATTACGAACGCTAGTTTTACCAGACCGAGCGCTTCCGTCTCTTACTTGATTCAGAGCATGCGTGGAATTTTGTGCGTCGGAATTGTCCACACACGATCGGGATGTCCGAGAACGGATTTAATTTTAGGAACATTTTTTAGAACCAGCTCTCAGGCCGGGTACACACGGACAAACATGTACGGTGAAAGCGGTCCGTCGGACCGTTTTCACCGTACATGTCTGCCAGAGGGCTTCTGTACGATGGTTGTACACACCATCGTACAGAAGTCCGCGCGTAAACAATACGCGGGGCGTGTCCGCGGTGTCGCCGCGCCGATGACGCGGTGTCGCCGCGACAATGACGCGGCGACGTGGGCGGCCTGCCTTTAAAATGCCTTTAAAATGCTTCCACGCATGCGTCGAAGTCATTCGACGCATGCGAGGGACGGCGGGCGCCTGGACATGTACGGTAGGTCTGTACTGACGACCGTACATGTCCGAGCGGGCAGGATTCCAGCGGACTGTTTTAAAACAAGTCCAGGAATATTTGTCCGCTGGGAAAAGGCCCGGCGGGCAAATGTTTGCTGGAATTCGGCCCGCTCGCGCCCACACACGACCAAACATGTCTGCTGAAACTGGTCCGCGGGCCAGTTTCAGCAGACATGTTTGGTCGTGAGTATGGGGCCTCAAATTTTTGTTGTCGGAGATTCCGACAGCAAATGTCCGATGGAGCCTACACGCGGTCGGAATTTTAAACAAAAAGCTCCCATCAAACATTTGTTGTCGGAAATTCCGACCGTGTGTACGCGGCATTAGTCTGATCATCATGGAAAGGTAGATGTTGATTGTCCAAGAACAAGATGAGAGGTTATGAAAGTTGTGGAACCACCATGTTCTAGTTACACCACATCTCATCCTTCATGCCAGGTAGTCTGCACAGGTGTCAATCCTTCAATTCACTTGGCTGAAGGTGTGAATTGTTGCCAAATTACTGTGATAGAAATATTACATAGGTGTTAATCCTTCAATTCACACTTTCAGCCGTGTGAGTCAAGGGTTAAGCACCTATGCAGACTTCTTGTCACCAAAGATGGGATTATTTACCAGGACAATCAATATCTACGCGTTCTGTGATCTAGGTGTTGGTGCAACCTGTGTGACTATAAATGCTTCTTGACACTCATTAAAACTGAAGAAGTGGCTTGGAGAATCTACAGAACATTTTCAACATTGCAGAACATTTTCAGTTGAATGCGACTATTACCATGATCCTGATAAATGAGAATCTTCACAGATATACCAGGGGTGTCCAAACTTTTTTCAAAGAGGGTCAGATTTGATGAAGTGAACATGCGTGAGGGCCGACCATTTTGACTGACATTTTTTGAACCATTAAAATTTGGTCTAAGTGTATTCTTCTGAGCACTAATACACGGCCCAACAAGAATTCTCCTGCCTTTGTGGCTGTGTGTGGTGAAGAGATGAGCTCAGGCGTATTATTTGGATATACCGTATTTATCGGGGGGTTTAACACGCACCTTCACTTTCAGAGGGAAGATACAGGGAAAAAATATTACATTTTAAATAAAGTACTGTGAATCAAAATAAGGGTCAGTGCCCATCAATGCAGTCTCACAAGTGCCATAAATGTAGCACCCCCCTTGCCCTGAATGCAACACCCCCATTGCCCTGAATGCAGCATCCCCATTGCCCTGAATGCAGCATCCCCGTTGCCCTGAATGCAGCATCCCCGTTGCCCTGAATGCAGCATCCCCGTTGCCCTGAATGCAGCATCCCCGTTGCCCTGAATGCAGCATCCCCGTTGCCCTGAATGCAGCATCCCCGTTGCCCTGAATGCAGCATCCCCGTTGCCCTGAATGCAGCACCCCCGTTGCCCTGAATGCAGCACCCCCGTTGCCCTGAATGCAGCATCCTCGTTGCCCTGAATGCAGCATCCCCGTTGCCCTGAATGCAGCACCCCCCTTGCCCTGAATGCAGCACCCCCGTTGCCCTGAATGCAGCATCCCCGTTGCCCTGAATGCAGCACCCCCGTTGCCCTGAATGCATCACCCCGTTGCCCTGAATGCATCACCCCCGTTGCCCTGAATGCAGCACCCCCGTTGCCCTGAATGCAGCACCCCCGTTGCCCTGAATGCAGCACCCCTGTTGTCATGAATGCAGACTCACTATTGCCATCAGTGCAGCCTGATTCATGCCCATCTGCAGCCTTGGAGGAAACAGGGAGGGGGTGGGACGAGCGCGACAGACATACAGGAGAAACTCCTGTTTTATCAGCGGCCTCTTTAATAGAAAGTCCGCCTCCTATGATGGACAGAACAGTCGCCCAATGGCAGCGCAGGAGATGGGACTTTTTTTTGCCGTATAAACAAGAATGTATGCACGGCACTCGTCCTGCCCCCTCCCTGTCCCCTTCAAGGCAGCCAGCATGTTTTTCTTTTGTGGTCCCCAGCGCTCGGGTATTCGTTGGGGGCCACAAAAGATATACATGTCAAAATGACCAGGCGGGCCATCCGAAACCGTAACGCGGGCTGCGATTGGCCCGCGGACCGGACTTTGGACATGCCTGCCGTATACTTTCCATGAACCTCACTGGAAACTGGACCCCAGGACCCCAGACCTGCAGGGTCACAATGCCAACCTTGAAGCCTCCCGTTGCTAATTGTTCAGGATTCTATTCAGGCAAAGAAGACCATGTTGCTGAATAATCACCCGTCTTCTCCAATAAGCAATTGTTTCTCTGTCAGCAGCCGAGGCGTGCGAGTTCCATACAATTCACTGAAATGTTCTGACAGAGTGCAGAGACTGCATTGTATGAATTGTCACAAGATGCTTCCCAACAACATTCAGCACTTTGTAACACACATCTTCCCGCCGTTGTCACCGATTTTGATTAGCTGTTATTAAAAAATACAAAAAGCTATACAAAGCCACTTATGAATGTACAACGTGTCCTAAAAAAATTCAAGTATGGCATTGTTTGCTGAACTTAATGCATGCAAACAACTGAGTCTGGACATCCGATTAGAATATGTTTACACTTTGGTTGAATTACGGGAACAACCTTGTGCCCTTCCTTATCTACACGGGTTCCTCTCCTCTTCTATTGTCGGGGTGGGTTGAATCCAGAGCAGCATTGTTCTTGTGGTAAGATTTTCTCATACACTAGCTATGGACCCTGCTAATCCATCTAATGCAGCATTCTCAACTAGGGTTCCATGGAACCCTAAGGTTTCTCCAGAGGTTGCTAGGGTTTCCTTCAGCTGTGGCTGGTTGACCTTCCTTCTGATGGTGCCTTCATAGTTCTGTGTCCAAAGCCACTTGGCAGAGCCAGCAGAACTGTGGCGTTGTGAACACCTCTATAAGAGGGGCATTCTTACCACTGACCACCAATGTAAGGGGCATTCTTACCACTGACCACCAATGTAAGGGGCATTTTTCCCCACTGACCACCAGTGTAAGGAGCATTCTTCCCACTGACCACAAATGTAGGGAGCATTGTTCCCATTGGCCGCCAATGTAGGGGGCATTCTTCCTATATGCCACTAATGTAGGGAGCATTCTTCCCACTGTCCACGAATGTAGGGAGTATTTTTCCCATTGGCCGCCAATGTAAGGGGCATTCTTCCTATATGCCACTAATGTAGGGAGCATTCTTCCCACTGTCCACAAATGTAAGGAGCATTCTTCCCACTGACCACCAGTGTAAGGAGCATTCTTCCCACTGACCACGAATGAAAGGAGCATTCTTCCCATTGGCCGCCAATGTAGGGGGCATTCTTCCTATATGCCACTAATTTAAAGGAGCATTCTTCCCACTGATCACCAATGTAAGGAATATTCTTCCCACTGATCACCAATGTAAGGACCAATCTTCCCACTGATCACCAATGTAAGGAACTTTCTTCCCACTGATCACAAATGTAAGGAGCATTCTTCCCACTGACCACCAATGTAAGGGACATTCTTCTCACTGATCACCAATGTAAGAGACATTCTTCTCACTGATCACCAATGTAAGGGACATTCTTCTCACTGATCACCAATGTAAGGGACATTCTTCTCACTGATCACCAATGTAAGGGACATTCTTCTCACTGATCACCAATGTAAGGGACATTCTTCTCACTGATCACCAATGTAAGGGACATTCTTCCCACTGATCACCAATGTAAGGGACATTCTTCCCACTGATCACCAATGTAAGGAACATTCTTCTCACTGATCACCAATGTAAGGAACATTCTTCCCACTGATCACCAATGTAAGGAACATTCTTCCCACTGATCACCAATGTAAGGGACAATTTTTTTATTATCTCCCGATGAACTTATTTTTAGAAGAGGTTCATTGATACATAAAAATTATTTCAAGTGTTTCTTGGGCGTAAAAAAAAGTTGAGAAAGGCTTCTACTTGACTGTGCACTGCACTCATAGGTCTTGGCAAAGGCCATGCACCACTGGTCTCAAAGCCTTTTGGTTTTCTGGCTTTGATCCAATTGATTTTAGTCCTTGGTACATGTAAGGCTCTCTATGGTTAGGGGTAAGGAAGGTAGGGTGTTTCTGTTCTACTTTTTGTAAGTATGTAACCCAGGGTTTCTCAACCAGGGTTCCTCCAGAGATTGCTAGGGGTTCTTAGAGCAATGAGCATGTTTCCGCCTCTCAGATTATTTCCCACTGACACCATTGATCTTTTTAGCTATCTGTAAGGGGGGATTCTTTAATGACCATAAGTGTAAGGCCTTGTACACGCGATCAGTCTAAACCGATGAAACGGTCCTTCAGTCCGTTTCCATCGGTCCAAACCGATGGTGTGTGGGCCCCATTGGTCCGTTATCCTTCGGTCGAAAAATTTAGAACTTGCTTTAAAATTCAACCGATGGACGCCTAACCGATAGGTCAAAACCGACGGTTAGAATGCAAAAGCATCGGTTAAAAGCCTGCGCATGCTCAGAATCAAGTCGACGCATGCTTGGAAGCATTGAACTTCATTTTTCTCAGCACGTCGTTGTGTTTTACGTCACCACGTTGGACTCGATCGTTTTTTTTAACTGATGGTGTGTAGGCACATCAGACCATCAGTCTGCTTTATCGATTAACCAATGAAACGGTCCTTCAGTCCGTTCTCATCGGATGGACTGATCGTGTGTACAGGGCTTTAGGAGCATTCTACCCACTGACAATCACACTAATGTATCATGAGTTGTAGATACAGTCATTTTTAGCAGGGGTTACCTGTGATCGTAAAGTTTTTTTTCAAGGGTTCCTTTGTGTTAAAAAGGTAGGCTGATCTAACCTCTGTTATTGTTCCCCCTAGCTCAGTTGAATTGATTTTAACGGCTCCTTGATTTGTACTATTTCACTTGTAAAATAAAAATTAATAAATAAAAAAATGCAAAGAGCTGCTGTGCCAGAGATCGATTCTAACCCTTATGTTCCATTAGTGTTCGCTGCCTCATCAAATGAAGCCATAACCAAAGAACATACTATGATGCATTACAATGTACCTTTATGGATTTAAAGCTATAGGTTAAAGGGGATTTATCATTAGATGTAATTTTTATGTTAACCACTTAAGCCCCGGACCATTTTGTTGCTAAATGCCCAGGCCAGGTTTTGCGATTCGGCACTGCGTCGCTTTAACAGACAATTGCGCGGTCGTGCGACGTGGCTCCCAAACAAAATTGGCGTCCTATTTTCCCCACAAATAGAGCTTTCTTTTGGTGGTATTTGATCACCTCTGCGGTTTTATTTTTTGCGCTATAAACAAAAATAGAGCGACAATTTTGAAAAAAATTCAATATTTTTTACTTTTTGCTGTAATAAATATCCCCCAAAAACATATATATATATATAAAAAAAAAAATTTCCTCAGTTTAGGCCGATACGTATTCTTCTACATATTTTTGGTAAAAAAAATCGCAATAAGCGTTTATCGATTGGTTTGCGCAAAATGTATAGCGTTTACAAAATAGGGGATAGTTTTATTGCATTTTTATAAAAAATATTTTTTACTACTATTGGTGGTGATCAGCGATTTTTTTCGTGACTGCGACATTATGGCGGACACTTCGGACAATTTTGACACATTTTTGGGACCATTGTCATTTTCACAGAAAAAAATGTATTTAAATTGCATTGTTTATTGTGAAAATGACAGTTGCAGTTTGGGAGTTAACCACAGGGGGCGCTGTAGGAGTTAAGGTTCACCTAGTGTGTGTTTACAACTGTAGGGGGTGTGGCTGTAGGACTGACATCATCGATCGAGTCTCCCTAATAAAAGGGATCACTCGATCGATGCGCCGCCACAGTGAAGCACGGGGAAGCCGTGTTTACATACGGCTCTCCCCGTTCTTCAGCTCCGGGGAGCGATAGCGACGGGGCGGCTATAAACGAATAGCCGCGCCGTCGTCCCGGATCGCTCCCCAAGGGAACCCGACCGCCGCATGTACCGGGGGGGGTCCCGATCGGACCCCCGACCCACGTCAAGCAGAGCACGTACAGGTACGTTCATGTGCCTGTCCGTGCCATTCTGCTGACGTATATGTACATGAGGAGGTCGGCAAGTGGTTAAGCCTCGTACACATGATCAGATTTTCCGACGGGAATTGTGTGATGGCAGGCTGTTGTTGGAAAATCCAACCGTTTGTACGCTCCATCAGACAATTGTTGTCGAATTTTCCACCAACAAATGTTGGATAGCATGCTTTAAAAATTTCCGACAACAAATGTGTGATTTCGGATTATCCGATTGTGTGTACACGAGTCCTTCGGACAAAACTCCAAAGTACAAACACGCATGCTCAGAAGCAATGCTCACCATAACACAACATTAGCAAAAGTTGCTCAAAGGGTGGCGCTAAATAGCTGAAAAAACATGTAGTTTCCTGTTTGTTGGCCGACAATTATTTTCCGTTTGTACGCAATACAAGTTCACGGCCAATGCCCTTCAGACAAAAGTCCTACGCTTTGTCCAGTGAAAAGCCGATCCTGTGTATGGGGCTTAAGAGTTGGGCGAACAGTTCAGGCTGAGCAAAAGTTTGCCCCGAACATCGCCTGTTCGCCTATTTAGCGAACAACCGAATTTGCAGGTTGTTTCGGTGGGTGTTCTCCCCGCAATGCACTGTGTGCTGAGCCATGACTAGGCAGAGCTTTGACCAATCAGGGCACAGTGAATAGCTAGTTGTTAAGGAGTGGGTCGGGAAGATGGTCGCAGCGTCCTTAACAACCGGCAATGAGTCATCAGCTGTCAACGGGCTTCCCCGCTGATAGCTGAATAAAAAAAACAATTGGCAGCAATTAAAAAGTGGGGACATTTTTTTTTTGCTTGCACATGATTGGATGATGTAAGTCAGCAGAGCTTCTGCTCATTTAGTAAGCTCTGGAGCAACTGCACTTTGCAAATTGAAGAGTCTATTTGCCTCAATTTGCGTAAATCAACCCCATAGTATTTTGAGTCTACTCCATGTCCCCACCACGGACCATACCTGCATAATGTATGTTGAAATGCTCACTTGTAGTCTCAATCACGTGACCGAGTGACAACACCGGAGCACAATTCTGAGACCAGGGATGGAGTGTTGTCACCCTATAACAGGAAGTGCCTGAACTAAGACCTTCATTGCAGGATCACCGTGTATTATTTTTATAAATCTGCAGGTTTTAACCACTTAAGACCGGACCTTTATGCAGCTAAAGGACCTGGCCAGTTTTTGCAATTCGGCGCACTGTGTCAATTTAACTGACAATTGCGCGGTCGTGCGACGTGGCTCCCAAACAAAATTAGCGTCCTTTTTTCCCCACAAATAGAGCTTTCTTTTGGTGGTATTTGATCACCTCTGCGGTTTTTATTTTTTGCGCTATAAACAAAAATAGAGCGACAATTTTGAATTTTTTTTTAATATTTTTTACTTTTTTTTATAATAAATATCCCCCAAAAAGATATAAAAAAACATATTTTTTCCTCAGTTTAGTCCGATACGTATTCTTCTACCTATTTTTGGTAAAAAAAATCGCAATAAGCGTTTATCGATTGGTTTGCGCAAAATGTATAGCGTTTACAAAATAGGAGATAGTTTTATTGCATTTTTATAAATTTTTTATTTTTTTTACTACTAATGGCGGTGATCAGCGATTTTTTTCGTGACTGCGACATTATGGCGGACACTTCGGACAATTTTGACACATTTTTGGGACCATTGTCATTTTCACAGCTATAAAAATGCATTGTTTACTGTGACAATGTCAGTGTAGTTTAGGAGTTAACCACTAGGGGCGCTGTAGGGGTTATGTGTGACCTCATATGTTTTTCTAACTGTAGGGGGGCGGGGCTGGACGTGTGACGTCATTGATCGTGTTTCCCTATATTAGGGAACACATGATCAATGAAGCTGCCACAGTGAAGAACGGGGAAGCTGTGTTTACTCACACCTCTCCCGTTCTTCAGCTCCGGGGACCGATCGTGGGACTTCGGCGGCGATCGGGTCCCGCGGCCGCGGTCCGAGCTTCGGGCCCGCGACCCACGGCTGGGCACTTAAAGAGGACATACAGGTACGTGCTTGTGCCCAGCCGTGCCATTCTGCCGATGTATATGTGCAGGAGGCGGTCCTTAAGTGGTTAAAGGACTGAAAATGCCTTTTAAATGACATTAACATTTGATTGGGTTTACATGTATTTTAAATGTTGAGGTCAAGTTTTTGCAGCGTCCTAATTTCATCTGCAAAAATCCTGAGCTGAGATTGACCTCACTTGCGCCACATGGCACGTTTCGCGCACAATTACTGCGCAGCCTTTTATTCCTCGAATCCAGAACATTTGTAGCGGAAGGCCCAGACAAAGCCGACTAAAGCTCAGAACTTTGTCTTATTTCCCAATTACAAGTCAATCATGCCGCCTAAACCTGCTTTGTCTATGTGGTCCTCCTAACCTCTATGAGTTACTTTTTTTTTTTTTAATTTGTCAGTTAATTAAAAATATAATTTCACCAACGGGCCGTGCAGTCTCTCGAGCTGCTTGCTGCGCCGTACAGATAATGCTAAAGGAACACAAATTAATTGGAGGGTTAAAGGGGCACAGATTCAATAGGAATGAAAACTTTAATTAAAAGTCGCCACGCTCCAAAGCTTGCCAAGTTCCTTCTGCCGTGTGCCCTGTACACACGATCGGTTCATCCGATGAAAATGGTCCGATGGATTTTTTCATCAGATATCCGATGAAGCTGACTTTCATCAGTCTTGCCTACACACCATCGGTTAAAAAAACGAACGTGTCAGAACGCGGTGACGTAAAACACAACGACGTGCTGAGAAAAATAAAGTTCAATGCTTCCGAGCATGCGTCGACTTGATTCTGAGCATGCATGGATTTTTAACCGATGAACGTGCCCACAGACGATCGTTCTTTTCTATAGTTTTTTTTAACCATCAGATCATTTTAAAACAAGTACCTAGTTTTTTAACCGATGGATAAAAAAACGATGGGGCCCACACACGATCGGTTCGTCTGATGAAAATGGTCCATCAGACCGCTTTCATCAGACGAAACGATCGTGTGTACACGGCATAACATTTATGAGATGCCTAAGAAAAACTAGGTGGCCGCCTCATCACCTGTTTTAAACCCCTAAAAACCGGCACCACTGGTGTGGGTCAACCTTATTTAGCTGAATGGATTATGTTTGATGGTAGTGCCTGCCAAACTTAACGGGGGGGGGGGGGGTAATTTTTTGGAAAAGATGACTTCAGGTTGGCCCCTTCTGCAGGTATACAGTGTGGATCGAAAGTTTGGGCACCCCAGGTAAAAATTTGTATTAATGTGCATAACAAAGCCAAGGAAAGATGGAAAAATCTCCAAAAGGCATCAAATTACAGATTAGACATTCTTATAATATGTCAAAAAAAAGTTAGATTTTATTTCCATCATTTACACTTTCAGAATTACAGAAAACAAAAAAATGGCGTCTGAAAAAGTTTGGGCACCCTGCAGAATTTATAGCATGCACTGCCCCTTTGCAAAGCTGAGACCTGCCAGTGTCATTGATTGTTCTCAATCATCGTCTGGGAAGACCAGGTGATGTCAATCTCAAAGGTTTTAAATGCCCAGACTCATCTGACCTTGCCCCAACAATCAGCACCATGGGTTCTTCTAAGCAGTTGTCTAGAAAACTGAAAATGAAAATAGTTGACGCTCACAAAGCTGGAGAAGGCTATAAGAAGATAGCAAAGCGTTTTCAGATGTCAATATCCTCTGTTCAGAATGTAATTAAGAAATGGCAGTCATCAGGAACAGTGGAAGTTAAAGCAAGATCTGGAAGACCAAGAAAAAATCAGACAGAACAGCTCACAGGATTGTGAGAAAAGCAATTCAAAACCCACGTTTGACTGCACCATCCCTCCAGAAAGATCTGGCAGACACTGGAGTTGTGGTACACTATTCCACTATATAGAGATACTTGTACAAATATGGGGCCAGATTCACAAAGAGATACGATGGTGTATCTCCTGATACACCATCGTATCTCTGACTTACACTGGTCCTATCTATGCGCCTCATTCATAGAATCAGGCGCATAGATAGGGCTAGATCCGACAGTGTTACAATGTGTTACACCGTCGGATCTTATTTTCAATTTGAAAATGGCGCCTGATTTACGTTGAATAATATGTAAATCAGCGAGATACGCAAATTCACGAATGTACGCGGGGGCAATGCACGCCAGGAAATTTCGCGGACGGCGCATGCGCATTTAAATCGGCGCGGGATTTAAATAGTACACTTCCCCTAGGTTTTACGATCTGCCGCCGCAAGTTTGGAGGTAAGTGGTTTGTGAATAACCCACTTGCCTCGCAAACTTGCGGGAGCGGATCTTAAATCAGGTAGATCGAGCGGATCTAAAGATCCGCTGATCTATGTGAATCTGGCCCATGGTCTTCATGGAAGAGTCATGAGAAGAAAACCTCTTCTACGTCCTCACCACAAAAATCAGCGTTTGAACTTTGCAAATGAACATATAGACAAGCCTGATGCATTATGGAAACAAGTTCTGTGGACCGATGAGGTTAAAATAGAACTTTTTGGCCGGAATGAGCAAAGGTACGTTTGGAGAAGAAAGGGCACAGAATTTAATGAAAAGAACCTCTGTCCAACTGTGAAGCATGGGGGTGGATCAATTATGCTTTGGGGTTGTATTGCAGCCAGTGGCACAGGGAACATTTCACGAGTAGAAGGAAAAATTGATTCAATAAAATTTCAGCAAATTTTGGATGGTAACTTGATGCCATCTGTGAAAAAGCTGAAGTTAAAGAGAGGATGGCTTCTACAAATGGATAATGATCCTAAACACACCTCAAAATCCACCGGGGATTACATCAAGAGGCGTAAACTGAAGGTTTTGCCATGGCCTTCACAATCTCCTGACCTCAACATAATTGAAAATCTATGGATAGACCTTAAAAGAGCAGTGCGTGACAGACAGCCCAGAAATATCAAAGAACTGGAAGACTTTTGTAAGGAAGAATGGGCAAAGATACCTCAAACAAGAATTGAAAGACTCTTGGCTGGCTACAAAAAGCGTTTACAAGCTGTGATACTGCCAAAGGGGGCAGTACAAGATATTAACTCTGCAGGGTGCCCAAAGTTTTGCAGAGGCCATTTTTTGTTTTCTGTAATTTTGAAAGTGTAAATGATGGAAATAAAATCTAACTTTTTTTGACATATTATAAGAATGTCTAATCTGTAATTTGATGCCTTTTGGAGATTTTTCCATCTTTCCTTGGCTTCGTTATGCACATTAATACAAATTTTTACCTGGGGTGCCCAAACTTTCGATCCCCACGGTAGGTGCAAAACATTAAAAATAAGTATATACTGTTTAAAATGCAGTAATACAGTGCTGTACAGGTGATCAGTTATGACACCAGACATTCGATGGTTTGATAGTTTGATTGAGTACACAAGCAAATGTGACAGTTAGCAATCCCGGCATTCCAGGAATATAACTTGAGTTTTTTTTAAACCATTAAATCAATGGGTGTAGTTTAGTTTAGTGTGTTTATGATTTACTGCTGTTCAGGGGCTCTGGACTTAAGCAAAATGGTGGCCTCCAGCAAGAATAAACAGGAGCAATGCTGGAGGCAATTTACAGCACACATTCATTTTGGTGCCATAATTATTAGTGTGGAATGTATGTTCCTTGCTAAAGAACATTGGGCCAGATCCACAAAAACCCGGCAACGTAACTTTTTCAATTTAAGTTACACGGCCGGAAAATTTCTACCTAAGTGCCCGATCCACAAAGCACTTACCTAGAAATTTTCGGCTGTGTAACTTAAATCCGGCCGGCGCAAGGCGTTCCTATTCAAATGGGGCGAGTCCCATTTAAATTAGGCGCGCTCCCGCGCCGGCCGTACTGCGCATGCTCACAACGTCATTTTCCCGACGTGCTTAGCGCGGTTTTACGTTGCGCCGGGTTTGAGAATCGCGAAGGGCGTAAAAAAAAAAAAAAAATACGAGTTGCGGCCGAAAAAAAAAAAAATTGAAAAAAAAAGACGGCGACCGGGATAGAAGGGTCTACTTTTACAAGGCCTAAACAGTTTAGGCCTTGTAAAAGCAGCCCTAATTTTACGATTGCAAACTAATACTTACAGAGAAAAAACGAAGCTGAAAAGCTTCGTGGATCTCCGTAAGTGCTAATTTGCATACCCGAAGCGGCATTTCGACTCGAAATGCCCCCAGCGGCGGATGCGGTACTGCATCCTAAGATCCGACAGTGTAAGTCCCTTACACATGTCGGATCTTCTGCCTATCTATGAGAAACTGATTCTGTGGATCAGTTCCATAGATAGAAACAGGGATACGCCGGCGTATCTACTGATACGCCGTCGTATCCCTGTTTCTATCTATGGAACTGATCCACAGAATCAGTTTCTCATAGATAGGCAGAAGATCCGACATGTGTAAGGGACTTACACTGTCGGATCTTAGGATGCAGTACCGCATCCGCCGCTGGGGGCATTTCGAGTCGAAATGCCGCTTCGGGTATGCAAATTAGCACTTACGGAGATCCACGAAGCTTTTCAGCTTCGTTTTTTCTCTGTAAGTATTAGTTTGCAATCGTAAAATTAGGGCTGCTTTTACAAGGCCTAAACTGTTTAGGCCTTGTAAAAGTAGACCCTTCTATCCCGCGTCGCCGTCTTTTTTTTTCAATTTTTTTTTTTTTCGGCCGCAACTCGTATTTTTTTTTTTTTTTTTACGCCCTTCGCGATTCTCAAAACCCGGCGCAACGTAAAACCGCGCTAAGCACGTCGGGAAAATGACGTTGTGAGCATGCGCAGTACGGCCGGCGCGGGAGCGCGCCTAATTTAAATGGGACTCGCCCCATTTGAATAGGAACGCCTTGCGCCGGCCGGATTTAAGTTACACAGCCGAAAATTTCTAGGTAAGTGCTTTGTGGATCGGGCACTTAGGTAGAAATTTTCCGGCCGTGTAACTTAAATTGAAAAAGTTACGTTGCGCCGGGTTTTTGTGGATCTGGCCCAATGTTCTTTAGCAAGGAACATACATTCCACACTAATAATTATGGCACCAAAATGAATGTGTGCTGTAAATTGCCTCCAGCATTGCTCCTGTTTATTCTTGCTGGAGGCCACCATTTTGCTTAAGTCCAGAGCCCCTGAACAGCAGTAAATCATAAACACACTAAACTAAACTACACCCATTGATTTAATGGTTTAAAAAAAACTCAAGTTATATTCCTGGAATGCCGGGATTGCTAACTGTCACATTTGCTTGTGTACTCAATCAAACTATCAAACCATCGAATGTCTGGTGTCATAACTGATCACCTGTACAGCACTGTATTACTGCATTTTAAACAGTATATACTTATTTTTAATGTTTTGCACCTACCGTGGGGATCGAAAGTTTGGGCACCCCAGGTAAAAATTTGTATTAATGTGCATAACGAAGCCAAGGAAAGATGGAAAAATCTCCAAAAGGCATCAAATTACAGATTAGACATTCTTATAATATGTCAAAAAAAGTTAGATTTTATTTCCATCATTTACACTTTCAAAATTACAGAAAACAAAAAAATGGCCTCTGCAAAACTTTGGGCACCCTGCAGAGTTAATATCTTGTACTGCCCCCTTTGGCAAGTATCACAGCTTGTAAACGCTTTTTGTAGCCAGCCAAGAGTCTTTCAATTCTTGTTTGAGGTATCTTTGCCCATTCTTCCTTACAAAAGTCTTCCAGTTCTTTGATATTTCTGGGCTGTCTGTCACGCACTGCTCTTTTAAGGTCTATCCATAGATTTTCAATTATGTTGAGGTCAGGAGATTGTGAAGGCCATGGCAAAACCTTCAGTTTACGCCTCTTGATGTAATCCCCGGTGGATTTTGAGGTGTGTTTAGGATCATTATCCATTTGTAGAAGCCATCCTCTCTTTAACTTCAGCTTTTTCACAGATGGCATCAAGTTACCATCCAAAATTTGCTGAAATTTTATTGAATCAATTTTTCCTTCTACTCGTGAAATGTTCCCTGTGCCACTGGCTGCAATACAACCCCAAAGCATAATTGATCCACCCCCATGCTTCACAGTTGGACAGAGGTTCTTTTCATTAAATTCTGTGCCCTTTCTTCTCCAAACGTACCTTTGCTCATTCCGGCCAAAAAGTTCTATTTTAACCTCATCGGTCCACAGAACTTGTTTCCATAATGCATCAGGCTTGTCTATATGTTCATTTGCAAAGTTCAAACGCTGATTTTTGTGGTGAGGACGTAGAAGAGGTTTTCTTCTCATGACTCTTCCATGAAGACCATGGGCCAGATTCACATAGATCAGCGGATCTTTAGATCCGCTCGATCTACCTGATTTAAGATCCGCTCCCGCAAGTTTGCGAGGCAAGTGGGTTATTCACAAACCACTTACCTCCAAACTTGCGGCGGCAGATCGTAAAACCTAGGGGAAGTGTACTATTTAAATCCCGCGCCGATTTAAATGCGCATGCGCCGTCCGCGAAATTTCCTGGCGTGCATTGCCCCCGCGTACATTCGTGAATTTGCGTATCTCGCTGATTTACATATTATTCAACGTAAATCAGCGGGAACGCCCCCGGCGCCATTTTTAAATTGAAAAAAAGATCCGACAGTGTAACACAGTGTAACACTGTCGGATCTAGCCCTATCTATGCGCCTGATTCATAGAATCAGATACGCATAGATAGGGCCAGTGTAAGTCAGAGATACGATGGTGTATCAGGAGATACACCATCGTATCTCTTTGTGAATCTGGCCCCATATTTGTACAAGTATCTCTATATAGTGGAATAGTGTACCACAACTCCAGTGTCTGCCAGATCTTTCTGGAGGGATGGTGCAGTCAAACGTGGGTTTTGAATTGCTTTTCTCACAATCCTGTGAGCTGTTCTGTCTGATATTTTTCTTGGTCTTCCAGATCTTGCTTTAACTTCCACTGTTCCTGATGACTGCCATTTCTTAATTACATTCTGAACAGAGGATATTGACATCTGAAAACGCTTTGCTATCTTCTTATAGCCTTCTCCAGCTTTGTGAGCGTCAACTATTTTCATTTTCAGTTTTCTAGACAACTGCTTAGAAGAACCCATGGTGCTGATTGTTGGGGCAAGGTCAGATGAGTCTGGGCATTTAAAACCTTTGAGATTGACATCACCTGGTCTTCCCAGACGATGATTGAGAACAATCAATGACACTGGCAGGTCTCAGCTTTGCAAAGGGGCAGTGCATGCTATAAATTCTGCAGGGTGCCCAAACTTTTTCAGACGCCATTTTTTTGTTTTCTGTAATTCTGAAAGTGTAAATGATGGAAATAAAATCTAACTTTTTTTTGACATATTATAAGAATGTCTAATCTGTAATTTGATGCCTTTTGGAGATTTTTCCATCTTTCCTTGGCTTTGTTATGCACATTAATACAAATTTTTACCTGGGGTGCCCAAACTTTCGATCCACACTGTATACCTGCAGAAGGGGCCAACCTGAAGTCATCTTTTCCAAAAAATTACCCCCCCCCCCCCGTTAAGTTTGGCAGGCACTACCATCAAACATAATCCATTCAGCTAAATAAGGTTGACCCACACCAGTGGTGCCGGTTTTTAGGGGTTAAAACAGGTGATGAGGCGGCCACCTAGTTTTTCTTAGGCATCTCATAAATGTTATGCCGTGTACACACGATCGTTTCGTCTGATGAAAGCGGTCTGATGGACCATTTTCATCAGACGAACCGATCGTGTGTGGGCCCCATCGTTTTTTTATCCATCGGTTAAAAAACTAGGTACTTGTTTTAAAATGATCTGATGGTTAAAAAAACTATAGAAAAGAACGATCGTCTGTGGGCACGTTCATCGGTTAAAAATCCATGCATGCTCAGAATCAAGTCGACGCATGCTCGGAAGCATTGAACTTTATTTTTCTCAGCACGTCGTTGTGTTTTACGTCACCCGTTCTGACACGTTCGTTTTTTTAACCGATGGTGTGTAGGCAAGACTGATGAAAGTCAGCTTCATCGGATATCTGATGAAAAAATCCATCGGACCATTTTCATCGGATGAACCGATCGTGTGTACAGGGCACACGGCAGAAGGAACTTGGCAAGCTTTGGAGCGTGGCGACTTTTAATTAAAGTTTTCATTCCTATTGAATCTGTGCCCCTTTAACCCTCCAATTAATTTGTGTTCCTTTAGCATTATCTGTACGGCGCAGCAAGCAGCTCGAGAGACTGCACGGCCCGTTGGTGAAATTATATTTTTAATTAACTGACAAATTAAAAAAAAAAAAGTAACTCATAGAGGTTAGGAGGACCACATAGACAAAGCAGGTTTAGGCGGCATGATTGACTTGTAATTGGGAAATAAGACAAAGTTCTGAGCTTTAGTCGGCTTTGTCTGGGCCTTCCGCTACAAATGTTCTGGATTCGAGGAATAAAAGGCTGCGCAGTAATTGTGCGCGAAACGTGCCATGTGGCGCAAGTGAGGTCAATCTCAGCTCAGGATTTTTGCAGATGAAATTAGGACGCTGCAAAAACTTGACCTCAACATTTAAAATACATGTAAACCCAATCAAATGTTAATGTCATTTAAAAGGCATTTTCAGTCCTTTAACCACTTAAGGACCGCCTCCTGCACATATACATCGGCAGAATGGCACGGCTGGGCACAAGCACGTACCTGTATGTCCTCTTTAAGTGCCCAGCCGTGGGTCGCGGGCCCGAAGCTCGGACCGCGGCCGCGGGACCCGATCGCCGCCGAAGTCCCACGATCGGTCCCCGGAGCTGAAGAACGGGGAGAGGTGTGAGTAAACACAGCTTCCCCGTTCTTCACTGTGGCAGCTTCATTGATCATGTGTTCCCTAATATAGGGAAACACGATCAATGACGTCACACGTCCAGCCCCCCCCCCTACAGTTAGAAAAACATATGAGGTCACACATAACCCCTACAGCGCCCCTAGTGGTTAACTCCTAAACTACACTGACATTGTCACAGTAAACAATGCATTTTTATAGCTGTGAAAATGACAATGGTCCCAAAAATGTGTCAAAATTGTCCGAAGTGTCCGCCATAATGTCGCAGTCACGAAAAAAATCGCTGATCACCGCCATTAGTAGTAAAAAAAATAAAAAATTTATAAAAATGCAATAAAACTATCTCCTATTTTGTAAACGCTATACATTTTGCGCAAACCAATCGATAAACGCTTATTGCGATTTTTTTTACCAAAAATAGGTAGAAGAATACGTATCGGACTAAACTGAGGAAAAAATATGTTTTTTTATATCTTTTTGGGGGATATTTATTATAAAAAAAAGTAAAAAATATTAAAAAAAAATTCAAAATTGTCGCTCTATTTTTGTTTATAGCGCAAAAAATAAAAACCGCAGAGGTGATCAAATACCACCAAAAGAAAGCTCTATTTGTGGGGAAAAAAGGACGCTAATTTTGTTTGGGAGCCACGTCGCACGACCGCGCAATTGTCAGTTAAATTGACACAGTGCCGAATTGCAAAAACTGGCCAGGTCCTTTAGCTGCATAAAGGTCCGGTCTTAAGTGGTTAAAACCTGCAGATTTATAAAAATAATACACGGTGATCCTGCAATGAAGGTCTTAGTTCAGGCACTTCCTGTTATAGGGTGACAACACTCCATCCCTGGTCTCAGAATTGTGCTCCGGTGTTGTCACTCGGTCACGTGATTGAGACTACAAGTGAGCATTTCAACATACATTATGCAGGTATGGTCCGTGGTGGGGACATGGAGTAGACTCAAAATACTATGGGGTTGATTTACGCAAATTGAGGCAAATAGACTCTTCAATTTGCAAAGTGCAGTTGCTCCAGAGCTTACTAAATGAGCAGAAGCTCTGCTGACTTACATCATCCAATCATGTGCAAGCAAAAAAAAAATGTCCCCACTTTTTAATTGCTGCCAATTGTTTTTTTTATTCAGCTATCAGCGGGGAAGCCCGTTGACAGCTGATGACTCATTGCCGGTTGTTAAGGACGCTGCGACCATCTCCCGACCCACTCCTTAACAACTAGCTATTCACTGTGCCCTGATTGGTCAAAGCTCTGCCTAGTCATGGCTCAGCACACAGTGCATTGCGGGGAGAACACCCACCGAAACAACCTGCAAATTCGGTTGTTCGCTAAATAGGCGAACAGGCGATGTTCGGGGCAAACTTTTGCTCAGCCTGAACTGTTCGCCCAACTCTTAAGCCCCATACACAGGATCGGCTTTTCACTGGACAAAGCGTAGGACTTTTGTCTGAAGGGCATTGGCCGTGAACTTGTATTGCGTACAAACGGAAAATAATTGTCGGCCAACAAACAGGAAACTACATGTTTTTTCAGCTATTTAGCGCCACCCTTTGAGCAACTTTTGCTAATGTTGTGTTATGGTGAGCATTGCTTCTGAGCATGCGTGTTTGTACTTTGGAGTTTTGTCCGAAGGACTCGTGTACACACAATCGGATAATCCGAAATCACACATTTGTTGTCGGAAATTTTTAAAGCATGCTATCCAACATTTGTTGGTGGAAAATTCGACAACAATTGTCTGATGGAGCGTACAAACGGTTGGATTTTCCAACAACAGCCTGCCATCACACAATTCCCGTCGGAAAATCTGATCATGTGTACGAGGCTTAACCACTTGCCGACCTCCTCATGTACATATACGTCAGCAGAATGGCACGGACAGGCACATGAACGTACCTGTACGTGCTCTGCTTGACGTGGGTCGGGGGTCCGATCGGGACCCCCCCCGGTACATGCGGCGGTCGGGTTCCCTTGGGGAGCGATCCGGGACGACGGCGCGGCTATTCGTTTATAGCCGCCCCGTCGCTATCGCTCCCCGGAGCTGAAGAACGGGGAGAGCCGTATGTAAACACGGCTTCCCCGTGCTTCACTGTGGCGGCGCATCGATCGAGTGATCCCTTTTATTAGGGAGACTCGATCGATGATGTCAGTCCTACAGCCACACCCCCTACAGTTGTAAACACACACTAGGTGAACCTTAACTCCTACAGCGCCCCCTGTGGTTAACTCCCAAACTGCAACTGTCATTTTCACAATAAACAATGCAATTTAAATACATTTTTTTCTGTGAAAATGACAATGGTCCCAAAAATGTGTCAAAATTGTCCGAAGTGTCCGCCATAATGTCGCAGTCACGAAAAAAATCGCTGATCACCACCAATAGTAGTAAAAAATATTTTTTATAAAAATGCAATAAAACTATCCCCTATTTTGTAAACGCTATACATTTTGCGCAAACCAATCGATAAACGCTTATTGCGATTTTTTTTACCAAAAATATGTAGAAGAATACGTATCGGCCTAAACTGAGGAAATTTTTTTTTTTATATATATATATATGTTTTTGGGGGATATTTATTACAGCAAAAAGTAAAAAATATTGAATTTTTTTCAAAATTGTCGCTCTATTTTTGTTTATAGCGCAAAAAATAAAACCGCAGAGGTGATCAAATACCACCAAAAGAAAGCTCTATTTGTGGGGAAAATAGGACGCCAATTTTGTTTGGGAGCCACGTCGCACGACCGCGCAATTGTCTGTTAAAGCGACGCAGTGCCGAATCGCAAAACCTGGCCTGGGCATTTAGCAACAAAATGGTCCGGGGCTTAAGTGGTTAACATAAAAATTACATCTAATGATAAATCCCCTTTAACCTATAGCTTTAAATCCATAAAGGTACATTGTAATGCATCATAGTATGTTCTTTGGTTATGGCTTCATTTGATGAGGCAGCGAACACTAATGGAACATAAGGGTTAGAATCGATCTCTGGCACAGCAGCTCTTTGCATTTTTTTATTTATTAATTTTTATTTTACAAGTGAAATAGTACAAATCAAGGAGCCGTTAAAATCAATTCAACTGAGCTAGGGGGAACAATAACAGAGGTTAGATCAGCCTACCTTTTTAACACAAAGGAACCCTTGAAAAAAAACTTTACGATCACAGGTAACCCCTGCTAAAAATGACTGTATCTACAACTCATGATACATTAGTGTGATTGTCAGTGGGTAGAATGCTCCTAAAGCCCTGTACACACGATCAGTCCATCCGATGAGAACGGACTGAAGGACCGTTTCATTGGTTAATCGATAAAGCAGACTGATGGTCTGATGTGCCTACACACCATCAGTTAAAAAAAACGATCGAGTCCAACGTGGTGACGTAAAACACAACGACGTGCTGAGAAAAATGAAGTTCAATGCTTCCAAGCATGCGTCGACTTGATTCTGAGCATGCGCAGGCTTTTAACCGATGCTTTTGCATTCTAACCGTCGGTTTTGACCAATTGGTTAGGCGTCCATCGGTTGAATTTTAAAGCAAGTTCTAAATTTTTCGACCGAAGGATAACGGACCAATGGGGCCCACACACCATCGGTTTGGACCGATGGAAACAGACTGAAGGACCGTTTCATCGGTTTTGACCGACCGTGTGTACAAGGCCTTACACTTATGGTCATTAAAGAATCCCCCCTTACAGATAGCTAAAAAGATCAATGGTGTCAGTGGGAAATAATCTGAGAGGCGGAAACATGCTCATTGCTCTAAGAACCCCTAGCAATCTCTGGAGGAACCCTGGTTGAGAAACCCTGGGTTACATACTTACAAAAAGTAGAACAGAAACACCCTACCTTCCTTACCCCTAACCATAGAGAGCCTTACATGTACCAAGGACTAAAATCAATTGGATCAAAGCCAGAAAACCAAAAGGCTTTGAGACCAGTGGTGCATGGCCTTTGCCAAGACCTATGAGTGCAGTGCACAGTCAAGTAGAAGCCTTTCTCAACTTTTTTTTACGCCCAAGAAACACTTGAAATAATTTTTATGTATCAATGAACCTCTTCTAAAAATAAGTTCATCGGGAGATAATAAAAAAATTGTCCCTTACATTGGTGATCAGTGGGAAGAATGTTCCTTACATTGGTGATCAGTGGGAAGAATGTTCCTTACATTGGTGATCAGTGAGAAGAATGTTCCTTACATTGGTGATCAGTGGGAAGAATGTCCCTTACATTGGTGATCAGTGGGAAGAATGTCCCTTACATTGGTGATCAGTGAGAAGAATGTCCCTTACATTGGTGATCAGTGAGAAGAATGTCCCTTACATTGGTGATCAGTGAGAAGAATGTCCCTTACATTGGTGATCAGTGAGAAGAATGTCCCTTACATTGGTGATCAGTGAGAAGAATGTCTCTTACATTGGTGATCAGTGAGAAGAATGTCCCTTACATTGGTGGTCAGTGGGAAGAATGCTCCTTACATTTGTGATCAGTGGGAAGAAAGTTCCTTACATTGGTGATCAGTGGGAAGATTGGTCCTTACATTGGTGATCAGTGGGAAGAATATTCCTTACATTGGTGATCAGTGGGAAGAATGCTCCTTTAAATTAGTGGCATATAGGAAGAATGCCCCCTACATTGGCGGCCAATGGGAAGAATGCTCCTTTCATTCGTGGTCAGTGGGAAGAATGCTCCTTACACTGGTGGTCAGTGGGAAGAATGCTCCTTACATTTGTGGACAGTGGGAAGAATGCTCCCTACATTAGTGGCATATAGGAAGAATGCCCCTTACATTGGCGGCCAATGGGAAAAATACTCCCTACATTCGTGGACAGTGGGAAGAATGCTCCCTACATTAGTGGCATATAGGAAGAATGCCCCCTACATTGGCGGCCAATGGGAACAATGCTCCCTACATTTGTGGTCAGTGGGAAGAATGCTCCTTACACTGGTGGTCAGTGGGGAAAAATGCCCCTTACATTGGTGGTCAGTGGTAAGAATGCCCCTTACATTGGTGGTCAGTGGTAAGAATGCCCCTCTTATAGAGGTGTTCACAACGCCACAGTTCTGCTGGCTCTGCCAAGTGGCTTTGGACACAGAACTATGAAGGCACCATCAGAAGGAAGGTCAACCAGCCACAGCTGAAGGAAACCCTAGCAACCTCTGGAGAAACCTTAGGGTTCCATGGAACCCTAGTTGAGAATGCTGCATTAGATGGATTAGCAGGGTCCATAGCTAGTGTATGAGAAAATCTTACCACAAGAACAATGCTGCTCTGGATTCAACCCACCCCGACAATAGAAGAGGAGAGGAACCCGTGTAGATAAGGAAGGGCACAAGGTTGTTCCCGTAATTCAACCAAAGTGTAAACATATTCTAATCGGATGTCCAGACTCAGTTGTTTGCATGCATTAAGTTCAGCAAACAATGCCATACTTGAATTTTTTTAGGACACGTTGTACATTCATAAGTGGCTTTGTATAGCTTTTTGTATTTTTTAATAACAGCTAATCAAAATCGGTGACAACGGCGGGAAGATGTGTGTTACAAAGTGCTGAATGTTGTTGGGAAGCATCTTGTGACAATTCATACAATGCAGTCTCTGCACTCTGTCAGAACATTTCAGTGAATTGTATGGAACTCGCACGCCTCGGCTGCTGACAGAGAAACAATTGCTTATTGGAGAAGACGGGTGATTATTCAGCAACATGGTCTTCTTTGCCTGAATAGAATCCTGAACAATTAGCAACGGGAGGCTTCAAGGTTGGCATTGTGACCCTGCAGGTCTGGGGTCCTGGGGTCCAGTTTCCAGTGAGGTTCATGGAAAGTATACGGCAGGCATGTCCAAAGTCCGGTCCGCGGGCCAATCGCAGCCCGCGTTACGGTTTCGGATGGCCCGCCTGGTCATTTTGACATGTATATCTTTTGTGGCCCCCAACGAATACCCGAGCGCTGGGGACCACAAAAGAAAAACATGCTGGCTGCCTTGAAGGGGACAGGGAGGGGGCAGGACGAGTGCCGTGCATACATTCTTGTTTATACGGCAAAAAAAAGTCCCATCTCCTGCGCTGCCATTGGGCGACTGTTCTGTCCATCATAGGAGGCGGACTTTCTATTAAAGAGGCCGCTGATAAAACAGGAGTTTCTCCTGTATGTCTGTCGCGCTCGTCCCACCCCCTCCCTGTTTCCTCCAAGGCTGCAGATGGGCATGAATCAGGCTGCACTGATGGCAATAGTGAGTCTGCATTCATGACAACAGGGGTGCTGCATTCAGGGCAACGGGGGTGCTGCATTCAGGGCAACGGGGGTGCTGCATTCAGGGCAACGGGGGTGATGCATTCAGGGCAACGGGGTGATGCATTCAGGGCAACGGGGGTGCTGCATTCAGGGCAACGGGGGTGCTGCATTCAGGGCAACGGGGGTGCTGCATTCAGGGCAACGGGGGTGCTGCATTCAGGGCAACGGGGGTGCTGCATTCAGGGCAACGGGGATGCTGCATTCAGGGCAACGGGGGTGCTGCATTCAGGGCAACGGGGGTGCTGCATTCAGGGCAACGGGGGTGCTGCATTCAGGGCAACGGGGATGCTGCATTCAGGGCAACGGGGATGCTGCATTCAGGGCAACGGGGGTGCTGCATTCAGGGCAACGGGGATGCTGCATTCAGGGCAACGGGGATGCTGCATTCAGGGCAACGGGGATGCTGCATTCAGGGCAATGGGGATGCTGCATTCAGGGCAATGGGGGTGTTGCATTCAGGGCAAGGGGGGTGCTACATTTATGGCACTTGTGAGACTGCATTGATGGGCACTGACCCTTATTTTGATTCACAGTACTTTATTTAAAATGTAATATTTTTTCCCTGTATCTTCCCTCTGAAAGTGAAGGTGCGTGTTAAACCCCCCGATAAATACGGTATATCCAAATAATACGCCTGAGCTCATCTCTTCACCACACACAGCCACAAAGGCAGGAGAATTCTTGTTGGGCCGTGTATTAGTGCTCAGAAGAATACACTTAGACCAAATTTTAATGGTTCAAAAAATGTCAGTCAAAATGGTCGGCCCTCACGCATGTTCACTTCATCAAATCTGACCCTCTTTGAAAAAAGTTTGGACACCCCTGGTATATCTGTGAAGATTCTCATTTATCAGGATCATGGTAATAGTCGCATTCAACTGAAAATGTTCTGCAATGTTGAAAATGTTCTGTAGATTCTCCAAGCCACTTCTTCAGTTTTAATGAGTGTCAAGAAGCATTTATAGTCACACAGGTTGCACCAACACCTAGATCACAGAACGCGTAGATATTGATTGTCCTGGTAAATAATCCCATCTTTGGTGACAAGAAGTCTGCATAGGTGCTTAACCCTTGACTCACACGGCTGAAAGTGTGAATTGAAGGATTAACACCTATGTAATATTTCTATCACAGTAATTTGGCAACAATTCACACCTTCAGCCAAGTGAATTGAAGGATTGACACCTGTGCAGACTACCTGGCATGAAGGATGAGATGTGGTGTAACTAGAACATGGTGGTTCCACAACTTTCATAACCTCTCATCTTGTTCTTGGACAATCAACATCTACCTTTCCATGATGATCAGACTAATGCCGCGTACACACGGTCGGAATTTCCGACAACAAATGTTTGATGGGAGCTTTTTGTTTAAAATTCCGACCGCGTGTAGGCTCCATCGGACATTTGCTGTCGGAATCTCCGACAACAAAAATTTGAGGCCCCATACTCACGACCAAACATGTCTGCTGAAACTGGTCCGCGGGCCAGTTTCAGCAGACATGTTTGGTCGTGTGTGGGCGCGAGCGGGCCGAATTCCAGCAAACATTTGCCCGCCGGGCCTTTTCCCAGCGGACAAATATTCCTGGACTTGTTTTAAAACAGTCCGCTGGAATCCTGCCCGCTCGGACATGTACGGTCGTCAGTACAGACCTACCGTACATGTCCAGGCGCCCGCCGTCCCTCGCATGCGTCGAATGACTTCGACGCATGCGTGGAAGCATTTTAAAGGCATTTTAAAGGCAGGCCGCCCACGTCGCCGCGTCATTGTCGCGGCGACACCGCGTCATCGGCGCGGCGACACCGCGGACACGCCCCGCGTATTGTTTACGCGCGGACTTCTGTACGATGGTGTGTACAACCATCGTACAGAAGCCCTCTGGCAGACATGTACGGTGAAAACGGTCCGACGGACCGCTTTCACCGTACATGTTTGTCCGTGTGTACCCGGCCTGAGAGCTGGTTCTAAAAAATGTTCCTAAAATTAAATCCGTTCTCGGACATCCCGATCGTGTGTGGACAATTCCGACGCACAAAATTCCACGCATGCTCTGAATCAAGTAAGAGACGGAAGCGCTCGGTCTGGTAAAACTAGCGTTCGTAATGGAGATATCACATTTGTCACGCTGTAACAGACTGAAAAGCACGAGTGTCAGGGAAATGGCCGTGGAAGTACTGGCAATCTTGCCAGTAGAAGAAATGGCCGAAGGCTTTGTCAGGGAACTGGCCGTGGAAGTACTGGCAATTTTGCCAGTAGAAGAAATGGCCGCCAGACACACATCATGTGACAGGTGGATCCCTCTGCTGGCCTATAAAAGGCTGCCACTGTCTGACCCAAATTGCTGGATTGTCGTCAGCTTCCTGTGTCTGTTTACCTTGTAACTCCTGGCTTGACCTCTGCTTTTGGCTTGACCTGTGATCCCGATTATCTCCTCGCTCTGACCTTGGCTTGGCTGACTATTCTTCGATCCACTGCCCACTGTTTATGACCCGGCTTGCTCCTGTTTGCTCTTGGACTGTCTCCTCATGTGATCCTGGGACAGCTCCCTCCATACATACATTAGGATGGAGCCTATGTGTCTTCCGGTCGTCTCCTCCCCCCTATGGTCCACACTTGTGACTCCTTGTAAGCCCGGTTTGGTGGGTTCCCGTCAAGCGGAACAGGGGTTTCTCTTGCTATGGGGGTCTTCGGATCATTTTTACTTCTCAGCAACCATCTCTGATAACATATTAATTCATTAACCCTTGAGTGGTGTCTTCCGGTCGTCTCCTCCCCCCTATGGTCCACACTTGTGACTCCTTGTAAGCCCGGTTTGGTGGGTTCCCGTCAAGCGGAACGGGGGTTTCTCTTGCTATGGGGGTCTTCGGATCATTTTTACTTCTCAGCAACCATCTCTGATTACATATTAATTCATTAACCCTTGAGTGTACAATTCCCCTGAAGAAGACCATGACAGTTTAGGTCGAAACGCGTCGGGGTACTCATATGGAAACAATTGAATCATGATGTAACGTGTATTGTATTGTTGTTGATTTTTGCCACTGTTATTTTTATTTTCATGTATAATCAGAGTGTACTATATGTATATTATCTACATTATTTTACAAATGCTCCAACCATGTTGTACATTTTATTGTAATTTAATGTTGAAACCAAGTAAAGATTTTAACTGCAATATCATCCAACCACTCGTATTTATTGAGAACATCATGCCGCTAAAAAACCCCACTGGGGGACCTTCCCATTTTTGTTTTTGTCTCCTGGTATATGACCTCTGGCCTGGCTGCGAACCCTGCTCCAGGTTTATCCTGCATACGTCTACTCAGGACTTCTTCTTGCATGGCTACTGACTTCACTACCCAGCACACCCCAAAGACATGCTGGTAGGTAAATTGGATCTCATCCAAATTGGCCCAGTATATATGTATATATGTGTGTATGACTGTGTCCCTAGCGTGTCATGATCCTACGGGGTAAAAATGACTGCACCAACCAAGCAGATACTGGCTGGAAAAAGCGCCCAGAGGCGATTCAGTTCGCATGCGTTGCACTATACAAGTCATTCATTCATTCATTCACCCCAGCTACATTCTGCTTACCAGCCTGTTGCAGCACTACTGGCAACCCGTGCACCTTTGGGCACCGTATCCCCTGTATCACTCCCAGGGGAGCGCTGCACTTAGCCGTAAGGGGCGCCCTCTCTGCCACTCGGCCTCACATCAGAGACTTGACAACGAGACTGAAAAGCGTAAATCGTCTCTCACCAAACTTCTACTAACACGATCGGTATTGAACTTCCCTTTAATAGTGCTGTCATACGTGTTGTACTTCACACGTTCTTGCCGTTCGGAATTTCCGACAACATTTGTGTGACCGTGTGTATGCAAGACAAGTTTGAGTCAACATCCGTCGGAAAAAAATCCACGGTTGTCTGATCGTGTGTACGCGGCATTATAGTAGGGAATATCAATGGCCTTGCTGCCCTCCTTAGAACAATTGGTGTCCTTGGAACTGTAACATATAAAGAAAAAAGGAGAGCGCACCAACCTTGTGCATTACCAAAAACTATTTAATAAAAAGGTAAAAACAGCAATGGTTGTACTCACATACAAACGTAATATACAGGCATTCAAGGCAACAGCAATAAGAAGCGGTTCCTCTAAGGTCAACAGGCCCGTCGCTACAAGGCAGGCAAACCAAGCAATTGCTTGGGGCCCCGAGCTTGCCTGGGGCCCCAAGCAGGGCCCTTGCCGCACTTCCTACAGCTGCCTGAGCGCTCTATAGAGAGCCGGCAGCACTGCTGCCTCAAGTCGTCACTTCCCCTTCTCTGTAGCGTGGCCAAGCTCCTTTTCCTTTCCTCCTGTCAGTCCGGACTCTGGCCGGGTACCGCGCGTTACAGCAGTACACATAAAGGCAGATCCTGCCCACGCCCATTCGTATTGACATCACTTCCCCCGTTCGTTATGAATATGGCATATTCGAATATTCGCGAATAACTCAAATTTCGCGGCCAAAATTTGCTATTCCGAATATTCGTATTTTTTCAAATTTATTTTTAAAACAGATCACATCCTATCGACGTCTAAAAGCATTGCTGGTATGATTAGAGACCCTGGGCCGAGTAGCTAAGCTGAGGCGATCCTTTTATGTTGCCGAATATTCGCAATCGCGAATATTCGATTTCCGAATATTCACGAATACTTTCTCCGCCCTTCTTTTGCATCAGAGCCAATCAGAGTTCTCCTACCACAGTTGTCAAAATTTCGCAATCAATTTCGCATTCGCATTAGCGAAATTTCGATAAAATATCACGAATATTCGCGAATACTTTCTCCGCCCTTCTTTTGCATCAGAGCCAATCAGAGTTCTCCTACCACAGTTGTCAAAATTTCGCAATCAATTTCGCATTCGCATTAGCGAAATTTCGATAAAATATCACGAATATTCGCGAATACTTTCTCCGCCCTTCTTTTGCATCAGAGCCAATCAGAGTTCTCCTACCACAGTTGTCAAAATTTCGCAATCAATTTCGCATTCGCATTAGCGAAATTTCGCAAACATTTTTTTTTTTGATAAAATATCACGAATCTTCGATTTTAGCGAATATTTCACGAATATTCGTCTATATATTCGTGATATATCGCGAAATCGAATATGGCGTATTCCGCTCAACACTAGTGCTGAGCAAAGCAGTCACAAATGGTGTGTTCTATGCCATCTAGGCTCTGCCGGAATAGGCCTAGCGCTGTTCTTAACACATTGATATGTGTGGAACGCACGCAATATCGCTGAAATACGGAAGTGCGGGTGGATTTGCGTTCCACCCGCCACTTCTGGTTCCGCAGCGGAAAACGGAAGTGGCAGGTGGAACGCAAATTATTAAATTATTTTTGGTAATGCACAAGGTCGGTGCGCCTTTTTTTTTTTTTTTTTTTATATGTTACAAACTATCAGTATCAGATGAGGTCCAAGGCGGCCCAAAGCCTCGTCACTAACTTTAAAAAAAAAAGTCAAAAATTGTAGCAATTTCCACACCACCATCATTTTTTATCGACTTGCAATGTGCCTTTAAACTTCAGAAAGTACTGATGCCCCCCTCCTCTTTGCTCCTTGCACATCATAGCCACCCCTCCTCTCTTCTGGGAGTGTCCAATTATTGTCTATGCAGGCTCAGCTTCCTTTATAACTATAGCTGGAGGCTGGTTGAACTTGATATAAAAAGAGAGATCTCAGCAATCTGCAAATTCAAAAGGACTCTCATGACACCTCGCTGCGAGGCGACACTATGTTTGTGTAAGATGGATTCATTTATTTATTTTATTTCAGGTACCGTATTTGCCGGCGTATTTTTTCCAAGAAAATTGTTGGTTTTGGGTAGGGTTGTCCCGATACCACTTTTTTAGGACTGAGTACAAGTACCGATACTTTTTTTCAAGTACTCGCCGATACTTTTTTTTAAATGTGTCCCCAAATGCAGCCATGTCCCCCCCCATATATGCAGCCATGTCCCCCCACATATGCAGCCATGTCCCCCCACAAATGCACCCATGTCCCCCCCACATATGCAGCCATGTCCCCCCCCCATATCCAGCCATGTCCCCCCCCCATATCCAGCCATGTCCCCCCCCCCATATCCAGCCATGTCCCCCCCCCATATGCAGCCATGTCCCCCCCATATGCAGCCATGTCCCGCCCCCCCCATATGCAGCCATGTCCACCCTATATCCAGCCATGTCCCCCCACAGATGCAGCCATGTCCCCCCACAGATGCAGCCATGTCCCCCCCATATGCAGCCATGTCCCCCCCATATGCAGCCATGTCCCCCCCATATGCAGCCATGTCCCCCCCATATGCAGCCATGTCCCCCCCATATGCAGCCATGTCCCCCCCCCATATCCAGCCATGTCCCCCCCCCATATCTAGCCATGTCCCCCCCCCATATCTAGCCATGTCCCCCCCCCCATATCCAGCCATGTCCCCTCCATATATGCAGCCATGTCCCCCTTACCGTACATGCTGCCGCGCCGTGCCGCCGCTTGGTTAATACGGGCGGGGAACATTACAGCTTTGATTTGAATAGCTGTAGTCTTTCGCGCCGCGCTGCGTATAGATACTCCCCCTTGCTCAGGATTGGACAGTTCACCCGAGCAAGGGGGAGTGTCTATACGCGGCGCGGCGGGAAACACTACAGCTATTCAAATGAAAGCTGTAATGTTCCCCGCCCGTATTAACCAAGCGGGGATGTGGCGTAGCGGCGGGATGCGGGGGGGGGGGGGAGTATTCTATTTCGGTATCGGGGGTATTTGCGGAAATACGAGTACTCCCGCAAATACTCGGAATCGGTCCCGATACTAGTATCGGTATCGGGACAACCCTAGTTTTGGGATATACTCGCTGTATAAGACTACCCCCTTCCTACTAGTCTGTCTGGAAGCTGAAGGGTAGCCAGAACAACCGCTGACAGGAAATAACCGCTTACAGAAACAGGCATTTTTCAAATCTCACTGTGCCATTCCATTCCATTACATGCCTCACTGTGCCATTCCATTACATGCCCCCCTGTGCCATTCCATTACGTGCCCCACTGTGCCATTCCATTACATCCCCCACTGTGCCATTCCATTACATGCCCACCTTGCCGTGCCATTCCATGCCCCCACTGTGCCATTCCATGCCCCCACTGTGCCATTCCATGCCCCACTGTGCCATTCCATGCCTCCACTGTGCCATTCCATGCCCCCACTGTGCCATTCCATGCCTCCACTGTCCATCACATGCCTCCGCTGTCCATCACATGCCTCTACTGTGCCGGTCAAGACAATCTCCCTACCTTATTTTTTTGCTGCGGACATCCATGTTTCAGGCTGCGGGCATCCACGATTCAAAAGCCGCGCCTCCTCCTTAGACTGTTCCGTGATAGGCGGATCACTCATTTTCCCAGCGGGGCCTCTGTTCAGTGTTCCGCCTATCACGGACGTCCTCTCGTCTGAGGATGAGAAGGCATCGGAGGCGGGAGAGGGCCCCCCTCCCGTCGCTCTTCAGTGCCCTCCGCGGCTACCGACGGCTCCGGTAAGCGGCAGAGGCCCCCCTGAGAGCGGCAGGAGGGGGGCCTCTCCCGCCGCCGATAAAAGTGATCTTGCGGCGAATCCGCGATCGGATCCTTCTTCCTGCTTGGTATGCAGATGAGTGAGGGGAAGATGGCCCCCACCTGTCTCCATATCATTGCAGGGCGGAAGCAGCATCAAAACTTCACCTCCGCCCATAGCTCTTGAAGGGATTTTTTTTTTTTTTTTTTTAATGTATGTATTTTTTTTTTTTTATTGCATTTTAGTGTAAATATGAGATCTGAGGTCTTTTTGAGGTCCTGTCATGCTTTTTTTCTATTACAAGGGATGTTTAATTTTTTATTTAAAAGAACAGTGTAAAAAATAAAAGGTAAAATAAATAAGAAAAAAAAATGTAAACACGCCCCTCCCCGCCGAGTTCGTGTGCAGAAGCGAAAGCATATGTGAGCAGCACCCACATATGAAAATGGTGTTTAAACCACACATGTGAGGTATCGCCACAATCGGTAGAGCGAGAGCAATAATTCTAGCCCTAGACATCCTCTGTAACTCAAAACATGCAACCCGTAGAATTTATTAAACGTTGCCTATGGAGATTTTTAAGGGTAAAAGTTTGTCACCATTCCACGAGCGGGCGCAATTTTGAAGTGTAACATGTTGGGTATAAATTTACTTGGCTTCACATTATCTTTCACAAAAGAAAGAAATTGGTCTAACTTCACTGTTGTCTTATTTTTTTAATTCACAAAAGTGTATTTTTCCCAACAAAGTGTGCTTCTAATGCCGCGTACACACCGTCACTTTATGTGATGAAAAAAAACGACGTTTTTAAAAACGTCACTTTAACCACTTGCCGACCGCCGCATGTATATGTACGTCCACAGAATGGCACGTACATGTATGTCCCCGCCTTTCTGCGGGTCGGGGGTCCGATCGGGACCCCACCGCTACATGCGGCAGTCGGATACCCGCGGGGAGCGATCCGGGACGACGGCGCGGCTATTCGTTTATAGCCGCTCCGTCGCGATCGCTCCCCGGAGCTGAAGAACGGGGAGAGCCGTATGTAAACACGGCTTCCCCGTGCTTCACTGTGGCAGCGAATCGATCGAGTGATCCCTTTTATAGGGAGACTCGATCGATGACGTCAGTCCTACAGCCACACCCCCCTACAGTTGTAAACACACACTAAGTGAACACTAACTCCTACAGCGCCCCCTGTGGTTAACTCCCAAACTGCAATTGTCATTTTCATAATAAACAATGCAATTTAAATGCATTTTTTGCTGTGAAAATGACAATGGTCCCAAAAATGTGTCAAAATTGTCCGAAGGGTCCGCCATAATGTCGCAGTCACGAAAAAATTGATCACCGCCATTAGTAGTAAAAAAATAATAATTAATAAAAATGCAATAAAACTATCCCCTATTTTGTAAACGCTATAAATTTTGCGCAAACCAATCGATAAATGCTTATTGCGATTTTTTTTACCAAAAATAGGTAGAAGAATAGGTATCGGCCTAAACTGAGGAAAAAAAATTGATATATGTTTTTGGGGGATATTTATTATAGCAAAAAGTAAAAAATATTGAACTTTTTTCAAAATTGTCGCTCTATTTTTGTTTATAGCGCAAAAAATAAAAACCGCAGAGGTGATCAAATACCACCAAAAGAAAGCTCTATTTGTGGGAAAAAAAGGACGCCAATTTTGTTTGGGAGCCACGTCGCACGACCGCGCAATTGTCAATTCTAGTGACCAATGCCGATTTGCAAAAAGGGGCCTGGTCCTTTAGCTGCATTTTGGTCTGGGGCTTAATTAAGCTAGAATGCTATTGACTTTTCCTGATATACAAGTGACTGCTACAGAGAGAATTCACCAACCCGAATTAGCAAGAAGCACAATTAATAAAACATGGAACAGCAAACAAGTAAATGTATGAAAATCACTTAAAAAAATAATTCCTTCCAGGACAATAACAAAATGAATACTTCCTAAAACTTCACTATAATTACCCTTTGATTATGAAAAAATAATGTCCACATCACCCAATACATGAGACATACAAGAAAGCATTTTCTGAACATAAAGCTGACAGATACCAGCGGCAGCATGAAACGATGTGTAACTTCATTCCTTGAGTTGTCATTGTGTAAAAAATGTTATACAAGCTCGGAAAATAAAGAAGGGAACATGTCAAATAAAGGCTTTGATGTGTGCAGGAAGACGGAACATTGTATAAAGAACAAAGTGATGAAAGGGGTGGTGAGAATTCCACCAAAAAAAAAGTGCATGTGATGAGTTATGGAACAATATTCCAATCCGTCTGTTCACACCAAACATCCACATCAAACCTTAAAATACCCAAAATGCACATAGACATGGGCCAGTTACTGGCCATAGAGATCTTCAAAGTGATCGGCCTCCCGACTATTTTATTTTTTTGCACCTTTGCAGTCAGACAGGCAGAAGTAGTTCTAGTACCATGAATACCAGCTACAGAAAACGATCAAGGGGCGCCAGGGCGGACTGACCATTGAGTCACTCGGGCACTGCCCGAGGGCCCCATCAGGGTTGCCAGGCTCAGTAAAACCAGGGACAGTGGGCCATATTCTCAAAGAATTTACGCCGGCGTATCAGCAGATACGCCGACGTAAGTCCGATTCTCAAACTGAGATACACTTAAACATGCCTAAGATACGACGGCTTGCGCCGTTGTATCTTAGGCTGCAATATCTACGCTGACCGCTAGGTGGCGTTTCCTTTGCGGTCAGCGTAGAATATGCAAATGACTAGTCACGCCGATTCTCTAACGTACGCTTGCCCGTCGTAGTGATTTTACGTCGTTTCCGTAAGCGATACGCGGCGTAAAGATAAACATGCCCCCTAGGTGGCGTACTCAATGTTAAGTATGGCCGTCGTTCCCGCGTCGAAATTTGAAAATTTAACGTCGTTTGCGTAAGTCGTCCGTGAATGGCGATGGACGCCATTTACGTTACCGTCAAAACAAACGACGTCCGTGAGACGTCATTTAGCGCAATGCACGTCGGGTAATTTACCCGACGGAGCATGCGCATTACGATCGGCGCAGGAGCGCGCCTAATTTAAATGATCCACGCCCCCTACCAGGATCATTTGAATTAGGAGTGCTTGCGCGGGTGGACTTTACGCTACGCCGCCGCAAGTTTACAGGTAAGTGGTTTGGGAATGAGGCACTTGCCAGTTAAACTTGCGGCGGAGTAACGTAAAGGACATACGTTACGCCGCCGGAGATCTCTAAGAATATGGCCCAGTATGTAAAAATCTATGGCCCAGATTCACAAAGGACTTACGACGTCAAATTTCCAGATACGCCGTTGTAAGTCTGAATGTGAGGCGTCGTATCTCGGCGCCTGATTCAAAGAATCAGATACGCCAGAATTTGTCTAAGATACGACTGACGTAAGTCTCTTATGCCGTTGTATCTTGGGTGCATATTTACGCTGGCCGCTAGGTGGCGCTTCCGTTGATTTCCGCGTCGAATATGCAAATGAGCTAGATACGCCGATTCACGAACGTACTTGCGCCCGGCGTATTAAAATACGCTGTTTACGTAAGGCGTCCGACCGGCGTAACTTTACCCCTCATTAAGCAGGGGTAAGTCATGTTAGGTATGGACGTCGGAACAGCGTCGTATTTTACGTCGTTTGCGCAAGTCGTACGTGAATGGGGATGGGCGTAGGTTACGTTCACGTCGACTAAACATTGAGCCGGCGTAATTTACGGAGAAAATTTGACGTGATACTGAGCATGCGCACGCATGCGCACGCATGCGCCGTTCGTTAGGTGAGTCATTTACGTGGGGTCACGATTCATTACCATACAACACGCCCCCTACCAGCCTACTTTGAATTAGGCGGGCTTACGCTGGCCCATTTACGCTACGCCGCTGTAACATAGGGCGCAAGTTCTTTGTGAATACGGTACTCGCCTCTCTAAGTTACGGCGGCGTAGCGTATATAGGATACGCTACGCCCGCACAAAGATACGCCCTCCTACGTGAATCTGGCCCTATGTTTTTTTTAGATCTGTCCCTGATATGTCCGAAACCGACATGCTTTTGATGTGAAAATCCTGGGATTTTAGCTGCCCCGCCTCTGCACTGCCTCCTGGCGTGGTGGCCATCTGTAAGCCCAGGGGCCCCATAATCTTCTATTGCCCGGGGGCCCCATCAAATGCAGCTACTGTGCCCATCAATTGTCTCCACTGTGCCCATCAATTGCCTCCACTGTGCCCATCAATTGCCTCCACTGTGCCCATCAATTGTGGCCACTGTGGCCATGAATTGCCGCCCCTGTGCCCATCAAATGCAGCTACTGTGCTATCAAACGCAGCCACTCTACCCATAAATTGCCACCACTGTGCCATCAAACGCAGCTACTGTACTCATCAATTGCTGCCAGTGTGCCCATCAATTGTCCTTTTAGTTCTCCTGTGCCTTCTTCCCCTAAACCCCATGAACCTTCACACTCCCTTCTTCTTAGCCGCCGTTCAAATCGCATGACAAGTCACACCCCATTGCCAGCAATGGAACCGTTCATATGCCCACGACTCGTGTTGCAGCAATTATGAAAAAGGTTTCTGCACCACTTTTTACCGATTTTCATTAAGATTTGCATAGACTTTGAAATCGCGCGGAAGTAGCGTGATTTCGAATCCGCGGTGTGAACTAGGGCTTGTACTTTCTATGTCCATCTTCCCTGAACAACCCTTACCCCTATACCTTCTGTACCTCCTTCCCCCTTTCATTCCCTTCCTGCTGCACCCATTTTACCCTATACCTCCTGCACCTCCTTACCCCTACATCTCCTGCACCATTCCAGATTCCCCCCCCCACCCATGCGCCCTCTTCCCCCTATACTCCCTCCACTATACCCTGTGTTCCTTCTTCCACTTATACCTCTTGCACCCCTTTCCCCCTACATTCCCTGCACCCCTTTTTACAATGCCTCCTGCACATCCTTCCCCCTATAGTCCCCTACACCTCCTGTACCCCCTTCCCCCTACATTCCTTGCACCCCTTTCCCCCTACATTCCCTGTACCCCTTTTTACTATGCCTCTTGCACACCCTTCCCCCTATAGTCCCCTACACCTCGTGTACCCCTTCCCCTACATTCCTTGCACCCCTTTCCCCCTACTTTCCCCCTACTATCCCTATACCCCTCTTTACAATGCCTCCTGTACCCCCTTCCCCCTACATTCCTTGCACCCCTTTCCACTATACCTCTTGCACCCCAGCAGTTCTCTTGCTGGCCAGAAGAGAAAATAAGGGGAAAAGTCTCACAATTCTAGAAATCAGACATGAAATGTATGTGTATGTATCATGTATGTGCAAACATGGAGTTACACTTTAAGTAAACAGCACAGAACACAAATGCGCCTGCCTAGGTCAGTCCATAGCAACCACCGAACGACCTTGTACCGCGGATTAAGCCGTCGCTCTCCGCACGGATATTCTCAACTGCAATAAATTCATTTTTAAAGCAGCCGAGGAAGAGAGGAGTGAAATTAATCATGAAGGAAAAAAAAAACACACGCTTGTGTTGTCGTCGTAATGAAGACACATTGGATTAGGCATTGCATGAACACGTGATTACACCACGGCTGCATATTTAGCACCTTCCTCCGTGAATAGCTCATCTCGAAAATTCCGCTGGAATATGGGTCACCAGATCAAACATGCATGAAGTTCCTGTGTACAAAGACACACTGCCGGGACTATTAAAGGGTAACACCGCCCTTGAGCAAGTGCTCCAGTGATAAATATAGAGTGCAATGCAAATATAATGATCTATGTTCCAATCTCGCTGGGAGAGAAAAACAGAAAGCTGGAGAAGATCACACTGTAAGCTTGCTCTATGCCGGGGGGTCTGGGTCATGTTAGCAGCACTGGAGGAAGTTTTCTCACCTTCTATGCATTAAGGTGAAAAAAACTTCCGACTATACTAGGCGCGTCGAGGGGCGGGGGCCGAGTGTTACAGTGAGCGGCTATGGCCGCTCGCTGAATCACGGGAGCGTGCCCGCAAGGACTCCACACAATGCGAGGGAGCTCGCATGACTGTGTGGAGTTCTTGCGGGGAGGACCAGAGACAGCTGCCGAGGGCCCCCAGAAGACGAGGATCGGGGCCACTCTGTGCAAAACAAGCTGCACAGTGGAGGTAAGTATCACATGTTTGTTATTTAAAAAAAAATAAAAAAATTTACAACCCTTTTAAGGACCGAGCCTCTTTTTGAGATTTGTTCTTTACAAATTAAAAAAGTTTTTTTGCTAGAAAATTACTTAGAACCCCAAACATTGTATATATTTTTTTCAGACACCCTAGAGAATAAAATGGCAGTTGTTGCAATACTTTATTTCACACCGTATTTGTGCAGCAGTCTTTTGGGAAAAATACACTTTTTTAAATAAGAAAACAGTAAAGTTAGTCCAATTTTTTTCTATATTGTGAAAGATAATGTTACGCCGAGTAAATTGATACCCAACATGTCACGCTTCAAAATTGAGCCCGCTCGTGGAATGGCGACAAACTTTGGCATTTAAAAATCTCCATTGGCGACGTTTAAAAATGTCTACAGGTTACCACTTTTGAGTTACAGTGGAGGTCTTGTGCTTTTTTATTGCTTTTGCTCCAACGATCGCGGCGATATCTCACATGTGTGGTTTGAACACAGTTTTCATATGCGTGTGCTCGCTTCTGCGCACAAACTCGGTGGGACGGGGCGCTTTCAATTTTTTATTTTTCTTATTTATTTTACTTTATATTTTTTATTTTTTACACTGTCATTTAAAAAAAAAAAATTGGGGTCACTTTTATTATTTCTATTACAAGGGATGTTTACATTCCTTGTAATATAAAAAAAGGCATGACAGGTCCTCTTCAATGTGATATCTGGGGTCAAAAAGACCTCAGATCTCACATTTACACTTAAATGCAATAAAAAAATAAAAATAAATGTCTTTAAATTTTTTTTAAAAAATAATAATAATAATTACCCTTTAAGACCAATGGGTGGAAGTGACGTTTGACGTCGCTTCCGTCATCTAATGTTATGGAGCCAATTGGGGGCCATCTTTCCCTCACTCTGCTCCATGCTACCGAGGGAACAGCATCAGATCATCTCTGCACCTCTCCTGCCACTGATAAAAGTGATCTTGTGGCGATTCCACCGCAGAGACCACTTTCATCTCAAAGAGGACCGCCCCCGTTATAGAAAATACCCGGTTATGGCAGCTATCGGCTATCTGCTGCCATAAACCCCCCCCCCCCCCCCCCCCCCCCCCCCCCCCCCCCCCCCCCCCCCGATATCCTACATCAAAGTACTGACATACGGCTTTAAAGTATACTTTTCACCATTATGAAAGGCACTCCAACACACTAAGGCAAAGCAGCTCCAAATGCATGTGATGCAACGCACCACAACGCATTGTAACGCACTAGCCTGAGTTGTAATGGGTGTTGCCAAAAATGATGCGGGCCCCACCTTTTTTTTTTTTACACATTGGTGCATTGCCAGTGGGCTGATTTAACGCACATGTGGTAATGCAATGGACCAGGACGCCATGGCTTGAATAGGCCCCTAAAATGATGCTAAACAATATCTTTATTCTCCAATAATAATCCATACGCATTCACTACGTAATGGTCCTGTAATCTATTTTTTCGGGCTATTTTTCATGAAATTGCTTATCACTGTTTTTCTGCCTCCTTGTAATGTCCTCCGTGAGCTCCTGAACCTCTCCTTTTCCATCTTCACTTACATTTATTTTGAACTAGGAGTCCACGTTAGTTGCAGCCACGTGCATTGCTCTATGCACACTATAAATTCCATAGTTCATAGCTTCCAAACCACTTTAAGGTATTATCAGGGGGAATACTGTGATCTCTCTGAGAGCAGTTACTATCTGGAAGTGTTAAAGTGGTTCTAAAGGCAGCAGCCTCCCTCAGCAAACCCCAATTCTTACTCGAGCCCCATCTCGATCCAGTAATGTTGCACGAGAGCCCCAGCTGTCTGGGACTCTCCCTTCTGATTGGCTGATACAGCAGCTGGTGCCATTGGCTCCCGCTGTGGTCAATCAAAGTCAGTGAGCCCATAAGGAGAGAGAGGGGGGCGGGCCGAGATGCAGCTTCATATCTGAATGGACACACAGAGCAGTGGCTCGGCTTGGATGCACACATAGCAATCTGCTTGCTGTGGGGGCGCTCGGCAGGAGGGAGGGGCCAGGAGACTGAAGAGGGAACTGAGAAAAGGAGTATTGGGGCTGCTCTGTGCAATACCACTGCACAGAGCAGGTAAGTATAATACCGTATATACTTGAGTATATGTCGGCCCGAATATAAGCCGAGGCACCTAATTTTACCACAAAAAAATGGAAAAACATATTGATAAGCCTAGGGTGTCCATCTGCATGCCTCACTGTGTCCATGTGCATGCCTCGCTGTGTCCATGCCTCACTGTGTCCATGACTAGACTGACATCTAACATGGGAGTCTATGGAAGGGGTGCCCAGCTTTGAAAAATTGGTGCTCCCCAGCCGTAGGTCCCCCAGACAACAAACTTTGCACACTTGTAGAGGAGAAATGGAGCTACATGTGTGCCAAGTTCCTGGGTCCAGGGGACCTATGACCAGCCGATACCGGGTCCCCAAATTCACCGGATAAATTACCATTTAACATGGGAGTCTATGGAAGGGGTGCCCGGCTTTCAAAAATCGGTGCTCCCTGGCCGTAGGTCCCCCGGACAACAAACATGTAGAGGAAGATTGGGGCTACATGTGTGCCAAGTTTGGGGTCCAGGGGACCTACGGTCGGCCGGTACCGGGTCCCCAAAGTCCGGGAGATCAGGCACAAAAAGGTGACTCGAATATAAGCCGAGGGGGGCATTTTCAGCACAAAAAAATGTGCTGAAAAACTCGGCTTATACTCGAGTATATACGGTAAGTTTGTTTTTTTTAAAAAAAAAAAAAACAAGACTTTAATATCACTTTAAATGTACCCATTACTCAACATGAAAACATATATCTAGCGCTAGATCCACTCCAATAGGTTACATTTAATCTACAGAACTCCACCATCTGAGACTATAGAGAAATTGTATAGATTGCCCAGAAACTTGTAGTTTCAGGGCCGGTAAGGCAATGGAGGCTTACATCTTCCGCACAAGTCACCAGCATGGAAGGAATAACTATGAACATAATTTATGGCAATAACAATGGAAACTTGCAGTGAGATCCCCGGAGATCAGCGAACCAAAGTGAGGATTTGGAAAGATTGTGTTGGGATCAAGGTTATTACTCTTGGATATATTATGGAAAAATACATTTCTATTTAAAAATGTCTGCAGGGTATTCTCAAGAGCTAAAAAAAAAAAAAAAAATCTGGATGAGGAGCACTCGGTAAATAACCCAACGTCAGAAAATCTATACATGGTAACAAAGGTATATAGAAAAAAAATGTCAGATCTCAGGAGGAAAAAAAAAATGTCAAAACTGACAACGTTATTCCCCCATAAAATCTTTATTTCTGTTGTGTGATTTGTATGTTGTGCACCTAAAACAAGCACATAAATCTGTTCAATAGAAATAGAAGAGATGTTTCAAAGTAAGCAAATAAGGATGAGCAATGTGCCATTTTGGCAAAATGCATTGGGGTCGGGGTGGAAGGTAAAAAGGGGGTTTGTGAAGGTTGTTCTTGCACCTGTTCTTATACCCATGGGGTCCCATCTCCCAACCTGGTGAACTCTCTTCCCTTTGCCCTGTTCATTATCTCTCCTCCTTTTTAGGAACACTCCCCTCCCATCGCTTCTATCTCCCAGTTTCCATCCATATAACTGTAGCACCCTCTAGTGTGTAACTAGTGGTCATGCAGGTAAATAATAGTCTGGCCCAGGGCTAAGCCTGAGCCATGGAATCTGGGTCAGGGTTCATTAGAGTTCAGGGTTGGATGACTCACCCAGGCAGCTCTCTGGTGCCTTCCCTGGTTCTAGAATGTTGGAGAATATTCTAGAAATTAGTGGGCCGGAGCTAGGAGGGTTGTCTTGCATATTCAGGGGTCGAGGAAAGAAGGAAAGGGGGGGGGGGTACTATATAGTAACCCATAGGTAGGATTCATTAGAGTTCAGGGTTGGATGACTCACCCAGGCAGCTCTCTGGTGCCTTCCCTGGTTCTAGAATGTTGGAGAATATTCTAGAAATTTGTGGGCCGGAGCTAGGAGGGTTGTCTTGCATATTCAGGGGTCGAGGAAAGAAGGAAGGGGGGGGGTACTATATAGTAACCCATAGGTTGGACTGTAGGCACAATGAACAGTGATTTTTTAGCATAGGGGCTCACTCTTTATCATATATCCTCTATATATGTTTTAATTCTTCTAAATGTTTTTTATGTACCATGTATCTATTCAAAATACATTTTGTAATATGTTGCTAAAATTTTTTCACTGTTCATTGTGCCTCTAAAGTCCGATCTATTGGTCACTATATAGTGCCCTCTCTTCCATTCTTTACTCAACCCTTATATATAGTGCCCTCTCTTCCATTCTTTACTCAACCCTTAACTCAACCCTTTTATGCCCCTGGGCTTAATAATCAAAGGGGCCCCCTGGAGCAGAGAAGCGGGGGGGTGGGTTGTTACCGTCGATTGATCATAGTTGTTGAAGGGGGATTTGGGGTGCTGGATCTGCCAACCAACCGAATCAAAGTTGTTGGGGGGGGGGGGGGGCAGTGCGCCGACCAATCATACTTGTTGAGCGGGTCCAGCCCTGCTGATGTGGACTCAAGGGATTGCTTACCAATGTCCACCAACAGATCTTCACCAAGACAGAATCCTTCCAACATCACCCATATTCAAGAGAGCCATTTTATCAAACAAATTAAATAACTCAAGAAAAATTAAGCCAAGGAGGCAAATTTAATCGACTGATTCCTACTAGGAACCTTCACACAAGAGAAAGGACATGGCCCACTAAAAAATCATACTGTGTGATATGCTGCTGCCCTGTGGAAAGGTCAAGAAAGGCCTGATCACCATAACCAATGTCCATATTGTTACAACACCTGTAATTCCCCGAGAATGGAAATTGCATTATTTTGTTTTGTCGGCAACCATATAGAGTTAAATCCTTTTATAACTAAAGCTCGGAAAAAATAGCTGGAATTTGCTTAATAAGAGTAACACCACCCCCCTCCTTTTTCTCTAAACATACCCCAATGTATGGTTATAGTATATCGTACTGTATGTCCTGATTGTATTCAAGCTCCCGGTTCAAAACAGCAGCATATGTACTTTTGCGATCGATAAAAGAGAGCTTTTCTAGACTTTACATTGTAAAACACTACGGGATCAGCTTGTAAAGGAAGTTCCTGGCTGTGCTTATTACACTGGACATTTATTTAATGGACTTTCAAGCTTGTTTTAGCTGACAATGTGGGTTTCCACCACTACTTAATGTCAATTGTATTAGACATTTCTATAATAAATGGGCACTGGGAGTTAACAATGGTAAAAGATATCTTTGGAGACTAATGATATGGCCAAATCACCTAGTTACATAATCGATGATATCTAATATAGCCTAGGGCTAGGGTGGGACCATTGGAAAAGACAGGCTCTCCCTCGAGTAGTAAGAGTACAGAGGTCACCAATCACACCAGCAATACAATTTCAGTCGAAGGGATGTTTTTTTCTAAATTTATTGCAGTAGAAGCCTAACATGAGGAAGGGGTTTGGGGTCACGGCCGGGATACTCAAAAATTTTCAAAAACAGCCCAGAAGGACAAACTTGTTTTAATGGCAGACTTCTGTAGGTAGTGGGGATGGTAGGAATGCCTAAGGCCCCATAGTTCCAGACCACAGTGCAATCTCTGGCCACGGAGTCCTTCTGGCACTTATATAACTAATAGTCCCCAGCAAAATCTTTCCTTACAGTGTCCTAGGAGCTGTCTGCCACCCAGCAGTTAGACCTCTCTTGAGGAAGATAAACTCCTTCTTCGGACCAAGACTTTGAAGCAGTGTAGTTTAGCAGGCATGCCTCCTCAGCAATTTCCCTAAGGTCCCAAGCCCAGCCACCATCTGAGGCCCAAACTGTAGTCTCTTCTCCTAAGGGCAGATGCCCCAGAAGTACTGGAAGCCTCCCTGATGAGGAAAGACCCAACTGCTTAGGCCTTCTGTCTATTTACACCTCCCCAGTCACCTTCTAGATGCCCCTTTCAGGGATTGGCCAGGGTATGTTTACAAATTCAGTTGATCATTTGAATTTCCCTCCCTATGCTCTGTAAGCTTCTTCCAGAGGCAGGAGGAAAAAAAAAATCGAACTCTCGGGAGCCATAAGCAGGCCAAAATAGTCAACAACCACTCCACTCACTATAGCGGAATCAATGACTACATTTATCCAACAGCCCAACAGGGAGAGTGCTACTCCAACATTACTGTCATGTGTGTCAGTTCAGTTTGGCACAAACTGAAGCTCAAACACCCTAGGCTGGGCCTGGGCCCCCTCATCAAAAAGTCCCCTGGTGACCAGGACATCCTGTCAATAGATGTTGCTAGGCCAAGGCAACTGGGTCCTAGGCCAATGACACTGCTGGTCTTTGTGTACAGAGGTAATGGTTGCTGCTCTACTCTACACTGACCACACATAAAGGTTACCACTGATCACAAAGCTTACCTTAGTGTTGTAATATGTTGGCCGATTTATGCAGGATATTGTATTACATTACCATATTGACCAGGAATTCAGTTGAACGGTCCAAGCCAGCTGAATTCTAACATATCAAAGGGACAGCTGAAGACCCTTTGATGTGTTAATCTTATGCAAGACTACCTAGGTGTGTGAGGTGGCCTCTTAACCTCAAAGGGTACATTGTTTACATACATAAATACATAAGGAAGTATTTATTGATGGTAATTAGACTTGAGGGGGCATTCATTCATGGGAAACATTTGATTGACTTGGCAGAACCCCCCCCCCCCCCCATCCAGTGTGAGACATGTATTTGAGACATTCAAGCTGGCATTCAGTCAGTCTTGTGACTCTGTATGAATATGAAGGCACAGGTCTAGAATTGATCTAGTCAAATGGGACTTTGAATTATATGCACTCTGTTGGATTTGTATCATCTGTGGACTTTGAACTTTGTTCTGTGTTGGAGGTCAAATAAATTGCACTCTCTGGAGAACTTGGGTGTTGCTGCTGAAATAACATAGATTCATGCATTGCACGAATCTATGTTATTATCGCCGCTGCCGCTGTTATTCAGATGGTCGGCGCTCATGTCCGGCCATCTGAATAACGCCAGCTGGTTGGCTGTAAGGAAATGTCTATCAAAGCCAACAGCTCTGATAGGCTTTCCCAATACAGCCCTCGGGTCCCGGAAGCTTATTCTCGGAGCGCACAGACTGTACGCCCCTTGGATAAGATGACAGGCGTCTCAGCCAATCAGGTTGGCCGGTTCTGGCTACCGGTAACCTGATTGGCTGAGACGCCTGTCAGTCATCAAGGGTGGGAGAAGACATCGTGGGACGTGGATGCCTGACTCCAGTAAAGGTAAGTGCCGGGCGGGGGGGGGGGGGGGGGAGAAAGCAATTTACAGGGCACAGTGGGGACAATTGGCACAGCGGCGACCATTAAAGGGCACAGTGGTGACAATTGATGGCACAGTGGCTGCGTTTAATGGCATGGCACAGTGGTGACAATGGATGGCACAGTGGCTGTGTTTAATGGCATGGCACAGTGGTGCGAATTGATGGCACAGTGACTGCATTTGATGGCATGGCACAGTGACTGCGTTTAATGGCATGGCACAGTGGTGACAATGGATGGCACAGTGGCTGCGTTTAATGGCATGGCACAGTGGTGACAATGGATGGCACAGTGGCTGCGTTTAATGGCATGGCACAGTGGTGACAATGCATGGCACAGTGGCTACGTTTAATGGCATGGCACAGTGGTGACAATGGATGGCACAGTGACTGCGTTTAATGGCATGGCACAGTGGTGCGAATTGATGGCACAGTGACTGCATTTGATGGCATGGCACAGTGACTGCGTTTAATGGCATGGCACAGTGGTGCGAATTGATGGCACAGTGGCTGCATTTGATGGCATGGCACAGTGGTGCAAATTGATGGCACAGTGGCTGCGTTTGATGGCATGGCACAGTGGTGCAAATTGATGGCACAGTGGCTGTGTTTGATGGCATGGAACAGTGGCTGCGTTTGGGCACAGTGAGACTGCAATTTTTTTTTTCCTTTGCGCCCCCCCCAAAAATTTTGAGCACCAGCCGCCACTGCTTAGCAGTCTACCTGTCATACAGGTGATCAGCGTGCACTGTTGGGAAGCCAAGTTATGTGACTTATGGGCAACATACTGTCACATCAAACACAGAAAAAAAAAAAATCTTGCTTTTTAGCATTAGCTTGCATAGTGAAGCTTAATGATTACCACTGGCAGTAATTACTAAACAGTATATACTCATTATATAAAACTGATGGTCAGCAAGTTACGTACGCCCACGCTTGAAGTCCCACCACTGCCCCCATAGAATATGTACCGTATTTATCGGCGTATAACACGCACAGGCGTATAACACGCACCCTAACTTTAAGAGGGAAGTTTCAGGGAAAAAACCTTCCAAAGCCCCCTGCGTATAACACGCAGGCACAGTTTACCCTCTATTTTCAGGGTAAAAAAGTGAGCGTTATACGCCAATAAATACAGTACTCTTTAGTAGTATAGCTGCCACCTTAAATAATATAAACAATATGAACAGTATTTTAACCCCTATCAAAACTAGATAGTGAAAAATAGTGGCGTTCAAATCACAAAATTACAGCGACACCTGAAAAGTAACTTCATATACATTAATTAATATACAACAGTTAATATATTATTATCACCCTTTGATAAGTGACAAATGTATTTGAAAAAAATGAATCCAGGATTTTAAATTTATGCAGTGTTTTTCTATTCACCCACCACACCAGTAAGATATCCCGCTCCCTTCAGAAAACACACTTACCAACTTTAAATGCCTTATGCCCTGTACACACGATCGGTTCATCTGATGAAAACGAACCGATGGATTTTTTCATCAGATATCCGATGAAGCTGACTTTCATCAGTCTTGCCTACACACCATCAGTTAAAAATCCGATCGTGTCCAACGCGGTGACGTAAAACACAACGACGTGCTGAGAAAAATGAAGTTCAATGCTTCGGGGAATGCGTCGACTTGATTCTGAGCATGCGTGGATTTTTGACCGATGGATCTCCCCATAGATGATCGTTTTTTTCTATTGGTCTTTTAACCATACGAAAATTTTAAAACAGGTTCTATTTTTTTCACCAATGGGAAAAAAAAACTGATGGGGCCCACACACGATCGGCTCGTCCGATGAAAACGGTCCATCAGTCCGTTTTCATCAGACGAACCGATCGTGTGTACAGGGCATTCCACTCTCGTGCTTGGCTCAAACGCTTTCAACCACACAAGAAGGGTTAAATTAGCTCCAATATCCAGCTGTGAACATCAATCAGGATCTCTCCACATGTAAATAATAAAGTGCTCCAAATAGTGTAATAACATAAAACCAGTTTAATTAAAACAATGTGCAATCTTCAATTATTACACTCACATCAAATATACTTCAAAGTAAGCAAATAAAACCACAGCAAGTCTTCTAATAAGTGTCAGCAGCGGTGTGTTGTAGTCACGGTCGACCCGAGGTGTGCGGACAAAATCTCACTCTCACCCTTTCCTCAAGCTCGGATCTCCACTGCCTAGTCTGGTGTGCAGCGTCACGTGTTACAGATGATTGCCGTACAGCCGCTCCCCAGCATGTTTCGTCATACCGACTTAATCATGGTCGGTATGACGAAACATCTCCGGGCGTGTAGGGGACAGAATTTTTTTTTTTTTTTATTATTTTTTTTACTAGTAATGGCGGCGATCTGCGATTTTTATTGGGACTGCGACATTATGGCGGACACATCGGACACTTTTGACACATTTTTGGGACCATTCACATTTATACAGCGAACAGTGCTATAAATATGCACTGATTACGTAGTGTAAATGTGACTGGCAGGGAAGGGGTTAACACTAGGGGGCGGGGAAGGGGTTAAATGTGTGCCCTGCATAGTGTTTCTAACTGTGGGGGGAGGGGACTGACTGGGGGAGGTGACCGATCTGTGTCCCTATGTACAAGGGACACAGCATCGGTCTCCTCTCCCTGACAGGATGTGGATCTCTTGTGTTTACACACACACAGATCCACGTGCTTGTCTGTGTATCCGCCGATCGTGGTAGACTGGCGGACATCGCGGCCGCTAGGCACACGCATCGGCACCACAGTGATGCGCCTGGCGGCGCGCGCGCACCCCTAGTGGCCGGAGGCGCCGAGGACGTCTATAAACGTCCTCCCGGCAATTCAGAGCCACCTTGTGGCCGTCTTTTCACTATAGCAGGGATACCAAGTGGTTAAGCTAGTGCATTGTTGGTTCACTTACCTTTTCCTTCGATTTGCCTTCTAAAAAAAATTTTTCTTTGTCCAAATTTCTCACTTCCTGTTCCTCCTCAGTAAGCTTGCCCCCATCATCTGACTGGGGGTTAGCCAGCCAGAACAGCTTCCCGAGGAGGAACAGGAAGTGAGAAATTCAGACAAAGAAAACAAAGAAAAAAAAACATCTAGAAGGAAAATCGAAGGTAAAGGTAAGTGAACCAACAATGCACTAGCTTAAAGGAACCAACCTTTACAACTCCTTTAACTGTTGTGTATTAATTAATGTATATGTATAAGTTACTTTAATATGTCACTGTCATTTTGTGATTTGAGCGCCACTATTTTTCAGTATACCCTCATTGATGCTCATTATAGCTGTTCAGGATAAAGGGAGACCTTTATATGTTTATGAGGGTGGCCATCACCAGTGGATGGACACACATAGCTGGAAACCTGCCAGATGTTGACCAGATAATCAGATTATCAGAACATTTAGCTGCTGAACTTCAATCTTTGGCAGCCTGCTGATTGACAAGAGTGACCCTGGAACGTGGGACAGCTTTTGCAGGAGAAGAGAGCTGGAGAGAGGATTCTTTTATCATCTGGGAGGGTTTATTTGCTGAGGGGAATTCTAAAAAAGTGTACAAAAAGTAGGCAGGACACCTCGGCCCCAGAGCCTCCTAGTCCATCTCCTACAGAACCCCTCAACCCCCCCACCAGCCCCAAGCTAATTTTTGGAAGACCGATGCGGGTTTTCCCTAGTCTTTCTTTCTTCCTCTATTTTATCAATGAGTTCTACACTAGGGGCTGTTACAAGTGATGGTGAATAAGCTTATTTATTTTGCAGTGGGTAAGAATATCCTCAGCTTTATTTTTCTCTTCTAACTTTCCACCATTCATCTACCATAGAGCTTCCGTTCCCAGCTGATGCCTCTTATGGGGAAACGCGTCGGGTGGAGCAGCATTCCTTAGACGTCACCACGATCAGCTTGTTGGCAAGATCCACAGCTGTGTTACCTATGTGATTTATACCGCTTTCTTGAAAGTGAGTGCTACATATTTTTTTATAAATTTTGTATGAAATACTACACCAGGAAGTCTTTTCCTTCCATTATTCCCTCTTGCCTGAGATGATACAGAGACAGATGATTCGTAACCAAGGAATATCCTTTATCCAAACAGCCCTGTCCCATTGAGGCGGTGTAGTGTGCAGAGGACTACCAGGAGGAGTTTTCTATGCTGGATTCTTTTGTATGAGCGTAATTGATCTCTACAATTTGAGATCCAACAGATCTGGTAAGCGGCTTTGATTTTATTTGAAGCTGAACACATCGAGTGAATATTGACCTCACCGGTTTGATCCTGAACACTGTTTATACAAATTTTTTTGGGAACATATTTTTCCCTTTGCAACACATTTTATTTCTTGATTTATAGCTTTACACTTTTTATATTCATATTTTATCATATATATATATATATATATATATATATATATATATATATATATATATATATATATATATATATATTTTTTTTTTTTATGTACCATATATACTCGAGTATAAGCCGACCCAAATATAAGCCGAGGCACTTCAATTTACCACAAAAAACTGGGAAAACTTATTGACTCGAGTATAAGCCTAGGGTGTCCATCTGCATGCCTCACTGTGTCCATGTGCATGACTCACTGTGTCCATGCCTCACTGTGCCCATGCCTCACTGTGCCTCACTTTGCCTCACTGTGTCCATGCCTCACTGTGCCCATGCCTAGACTTATGTTTAACATGGGAGTATATAGAAGAGGTGCCCGCCTTTGAAAAATCGGCCGCAGGTCCCCCAGACAGTAAACTTTGCACAATTGTAGAGGAGAACTGGGGCTACATGTGTGCCAGGTTTCGGGGTCCAGAGGACC